>NW_008658891.1:0-11314 GCF_000695815.1 Acanthisitta chloris
ACACCTGTCTCTCAAACCGAGACAGGGAGTGAAGATCTTGACTGAGACTCAGATATGTATGAAATTCTTATGTTTTGCAGATGTTCTGCAGTACCTTAAAGAAACATTTTTTGTCTGTCTGGTATTCCACTTGCCAAACCAGTGTCACACTCTCAGTTCTCCTCCAATGCTGACCTCTCTGGGTTATCCAGTTTGCCACTAGTTTGGGAAAGGACATGTTACTCTTCATTTTCTCAGTAAAAGTCCTCATCGTTCTGACACCTCCAGACTTGGTCTCACATAATGCCATTCAAGGACCAGAGAGAAGAAACAGGCTCTTCAGAAAGCAGAAACACGTGGCAGAGTTCATATGGGGGATTTTTGCAGCCTCTGCCCTGTTATGCCTCCAAAAACATGTCACCCTGCTTCTTACCAGCAGTGCTCATGAGAATTATTCTTCCTGCACTGGAGGGATCATAGACTGTTTATAAAGTTGAAGCCATATTTGCTGAAGCTGTATGCCAACACTCCTTTGCTTTTTTCTCCCCCCTTGTCTTGTTCTTGCTTCCTCTCATTCCATGATATCCAATGCATAGGTGTTAATTATTTTCTTGGTACTTTTTAGACCCATTTATTTACCTTCAGCTTAGTCTGCCCCTGCAGTAAACAAACACATTCTGCTTTCCACTATCTTTCACATTAATATGCTTCCCCTTGACACAAATCTGTTGGCCTGTAGGTTTGTATCTCCTGAGGCCTTGCACAGCAAATGGCAAACTGGTAAGACTTGTTTGAAGAAGATTTAGCAATGTGAAGATTTAGCAATGTGAGCAAAGTTTTGCAGATTCCTGATTTGTGTTCCTGTGGTAAGCAGAAGATATGACTGACTAACTGTACTGCTGGTTCAGGTTTACTGAGTACTTATATTCCTTGACTAAGAGTCCTGCATTTGGTTTCTCACCATGGGGCAGCAATTGTGCTCAACACTTAACTTGTGCTTTGAAAACTGAATATTAGAAATTATTTGAATACTGGGTAAAAAAAGCTACTCCTTTCCTTTCTTGTATGCACTGCATGTGGACTGTTACTATGTCATGCCTTTTGTTTAACAAAGCTAACTTTAGTCATCAGAAAAAGCATATTTTGAATTTTTATTTCTCATCTCAGGATAAAACTTCTCTCAGGAAACATGAACTGTCTTTGGTGCAAATGCTTTGGGTCAACCTTATCTTGGCAGTAGAGTATACCCTTACAAACCCAAATATGATTTTTTATCTTGTGGAAAATCCCATTTCTGCTGCTTTCTACTAAGAGGACATGTGCACTAGGTATTGTGAGATGGTGGAGAGGCAGAAGGCTTTGGCTAAGCCTGCTGCTGTATTTTCAACATCAGTCCTTGTGTAATCCAGTTAATTCCCACAATGTGTGGCTGTGTCTGTCCAGAACCCTTGCAATGCAGAGAGTAACAGATCATGTTTTATGCCAACTATAACCTGAAGGTCCACGTAAGAAAGAGACTGAAAAGGATGTGACCCACAAAAAGTAGCACATTGGAGACAATCAGAAGCTTCTCAAGAGCTTTATCTTGAATATGGGGAACGAATATTTTCTAAATTACGCTGATATCCAGATCTTGAATATTTCTGGAGGTAAAATAGATTAATCCATCCATCTACCGATCTACCATACTGCAGCTCTGTATCAGAACCGTGCCTGTGTGTGATCCCAGTCCTCCCAAGTCATTAATTTGGGGATAAACCGAACTAGCCCTCCAGCTAGTTGCCATCAGAAGGGAGACAATGGACTGGATGGAGATGGTGAAGCCCCTTGGAACCAGGTGGGAGACTCAACTCCTGACCACCTTCACAACCTGGTATTCAGCTACATGGTGCAGGAACCCTCCTGATAGTAACTTTGTTCTTGTCCAATTCAAATTCTTGAAAGTACAACCCAATATCCTGGTGAGACAGTCTGACTTTTCATTCTGAAAATACTCTAGGTTGCAGAACTGGTTTAAGACTTGTTAAAACATTTGTAAGTAGACTACTCATGCAGAAGTGGTCATGTAGTGCAGTCTTTTGTCATTGTTAAGCTAAGACATTTTGTATCTGCTTTAGAAAACACATTGTGATGGACGATGCTTGTACTTGAGTGGTCACACAAGGCTATAGACAACTGGGCTTTAAGAACTAAAGAAAGGCAGAGGTATGACTAGTCTCACTCCATCCAGCTCAGGATGCTACTGCAAGGACTGTTGCAACAGAGAGACTGTTGCAGAGAGCTGTCATCATCCAGAAAGCAAGCTACTATCTTATTTGAATGTTTGATTTCTGGTACTAACAACAACCTTTAAGGTTTTTGTTTTCTATTTTCTTCACCTTAACCTAGTGCTAATCATTTCAGATGTCATGGCTCTCCTGACACAACAGTGTGACAGCAGACACAAAACTGATGTAGTTCATGAAAGAAATGACAAGGGTCCTCTGTTCTATAGGACCGGCTTCTCTGCCCACCCATACCCCTTCCCTGCCCCCACACTCCCCACTTTACATCTTAGCTAGAAACTTTCTGTAAATTTTGGTCTAGAGAAGGAAAGACCAATAGCTTTCCCAGTGAAAGAAGGTAATTTAGTAAGAAATTATGAGAGTCAGGTTACATTCTGCAGTCCTTTTCATGATGTTACAGTTAAATACAATCTAAGGAGCCTCTATGCTTGCAAGGACCTCTGCTGTTGATAAAAACCAGCCAGAAAACAAACAAAAAAATCCCACCTATCCACTGCTCCCCAAACTAACCTACTCCTCTGCAGAGGACTTCTGACCACTTCCAGCTGACAGGGCTAACAGCTTCTTTGAGCTGACAGTGGGAAAAATGGTGACACAATCGAATGTAGCATAGCGTGTGCAGAGTCTAGTCATGCAGCAAGAACAGTGGCAGGTGGTGTCTGGGGTTGCATTGGTGTCAGCTCACTCAGTATCAACTCTGAAAGTTTCTATAAAAGCTGCTCTCATCCTGCCTGGGGATGGGGACTGACCTGAGTTCAAGTGAAATATCAACAGCCTTGCCTTGGATGTAGCATCTTCAAATGCTGCACTTCACTTCTGTATAATAAAAATGTTTCTTGTCACTTCCAAAAGAGCCAGAAGAGGAACAGAAAGGAAAGCAGAGTTTACAAAAGAGAGCCAAATGTATTTCATCACCTCCTAATATGTCTTAACCTAAACTGTATCCCAGAAAAAGACAAGTTTAACTTTTTACATAGTGTAGCCAGTTGTTTGCCAGTTTAATATTTTGCTAAAAATGACCCTATGTATGAGACACAGTGGTTCTGAGAGCACTCTGGTGCAGGAAGAAGTCTCCATTTATTCAAAAAAGGCACACAAACAACTCCACAGACCAGCAAGAACATTTACAAGGTTTTCTTAATGAATCTCACCTCTTGAGGCAGGGTGAAGTCATTTGGTATTTAACCACCTCAGTATTATTATGAAGTGTTTTGAGATTATCTGTGAGGCACCTGAAGAGTTTCATGAATATGTCTGGACAGTAAGGTACTTCTATGACTAATCAGTGACAAACAGTAGCCTTATTTTGAATAGTGACCTTCTGTTGATTTAAAAAATGAATTCACTCCACCCTTGGTGATAAAAGAATATGATTAGAAGGTTTCAAAGCCAAACACTTAAACTGCACAGAGTGTCAGAATTATGTCTCCAATCTCATTTCAGCTGTCACTTTATATCTTCTGATAATGTAATTACATGCACACTTGCTTTTCTCTGAAGTGACCCATGACTGTTTGGTGCTTGGTTACATGAACAGTTATTTGCATTTATTTTATCTTCCTTCTTTATCACATACACTTCAAACCCTACTGTGAAGATAGGATAACTAACTTCTTTACAGGCTTTTTAAAGGAGTATGTTACTGTGTTGTCTGAGTGTTTTAAACACAAGACTTCATTCACATTTCTGTGAATTAAAAGGAGTATTTGTACCTGTTTCACTGATGAAAGGATGATTTTAACAGCAGATAGAAAAATATGTCTGGTAAAATATTTGGTGATATGAAGTGGTTCACTGTCATATGCCACAGAAGGATGTCAAAGACGAGTTCTCATTGCCTTCAGCTGCAACTCTGAAAGCTCTGCTCTTCTACATCCCCCCTTGCTTGATGGCACTTAAAAAGATGTGTCATACAGCTAGTGATCCCTAAAATGTTGAAGCAACTTGCCTCCTGTTACATAGGAAATCTGAGGTATATTGCCTCCTGTTACATTAGAACTCTGAGGTAGATAACAGAGCTGAAATATAACTCTTTAGGATGGTGTTTAACAGCAAAATGAGGAAACCTCCCTGTTACACCTGCAGCCATCCATCTTGTTACACAGTCCTCATCTATCAGCTGAACAGCTCAGCATACTGAGGGACCCAACTTCATCTTTGCAGCTGACCTTAATATAACTCTGATTTCTGCATGCCCAGTTCTTCAATCTAAATTACCTTCCCTGTAGTCCTCTATTTCAGCCCTGCCTCATTCCCTGTCACTGTCCAAATTTTGTCCTGAAAGACAAAAAAACCCACATTAGAGTAAAAATTACCACTTGACTGTGACCAAATTCCTTGAGAAAAGTGGACTCCTCTAGCATCTGGTTGTTAGCAGCAAAGCAGCCTAAGTAACACCCACTCGTAAATGATACAAATTTTGTTTCTGAATGACATTACAAATTAGCATTACAGGAAACATATGAACATGTGTTGAGTTAAAATGACTTATTTTATGTAGCTTTAAAGTTCATCTTTCTTCAGCTGAACACAAGGTCTTAGTATTAGGTTTCCTGGAATGATTTAATCTCTGAAGACCACACATTGAATATTGGTTGTGATGTTGTTCATCATATCATATTATAGTATCATATCATCATGTATATAATATAATTATTTTTATGATGATACCTGTTTTCTCTCACTAGTTTTATCCATTTTTTCTTTTTTCGTGAGAACACTAATTTGACTGTCTAGACATTATTGTCTGGAATTCTAATAATAATAGCAACTGATTAACTTCAATATTAACATAACAACAACAACAACAACTTAGGAAAATTGATGCCACAGGGAAGTCAACTACTTCCCTGAGCAGTGTACTCCAATTCTAAATATCCCTTTCAATTAAAATTTTCCTGTATAAGATTTTCACATAATTTCATTCTTTCACTCTTTACATTAGTGCCCATTTCTGGCCTATTTATAGGTGTGCCACTGAACTAGGTAGACCTTTGGTTTGGACTTGTAAGACAGTTCCTATATCATGAGTTTATAGTTTTATGCTAATTATTTACTCTCTAGGCAAACAATTCATGCTTCTCTTTTCATTTCAACTGGTGCAAATAGAGCTGCTGCTTAAATATGAAGTCTTCTTTATAGTGGTTAAACACTGCTACCCTGTAGCTGTATCTAGTGAAGAGTTTTCCCCTTTCAGTATCCAGTCTGCTGCTAACTGTGCCATATAGTAATTTCTTTCATGGTGAACACTAGCAGCTAAAGAAGCATTTCTCTCTCCTGACAAAAGAGTTACATTTCCTAAGATTTTCATGAGGCTTCTCTCATGCCGGAAGAAAATACTTATTCGTGGCCGATAGAGTACATTTGTTCTTTGGTTAGCTATTAAAGTTGCTGGTACTTATTTTGCTTCATCTGCACTATTTTCAGCATCTAAGTCCTGACAAAAACTTCTCTGGTTCCTGCATTTCTCATTAAATATGTTTGAAAAGGGAAGCAGAAGAGATATGCACATCTGGTCAGAAATATTGCCATGTAAGGATGCCAGAAGTTTTCTGAACAGAGTAGTAATCCTTTAGGAAGTCAATGCTAACAGTAATATTAGCAATTTTGAAAGCAATAATAATAGGTAAATGTAATGCTAGTGATAGCAATAGCAACATCCATATTACAGGTGTTGTTTTGCTTAGGAAGGAAAACAGACATACTAGAGTCTTGGGTTTGACTTTTTCTTCTCTTAGGTGATATATGGAACTTCAGTTTAGGACTAAAGACTGGATGATTGTGGCTTACAAGAGTTTTGCCATTGACTTAGGTGGAGGCAGAGTTTCCCTCTTGGTCATTTTAGGTATAATTTTCCATTGCATTTTTCTGCTGTATAAGACAGACTGTCTTTCAAAGTTGGCACAGGAGCTCAGATCCTTTTAAAAACTTGAAAACATGCCAGAGTTCCTAGGTTAATTATGCCTGTTGGCTTAGGCTATGGATTATTTAGGGAAAAAATAAAATAAAATAATAATTACTAATTCAGAGGTGTGTGTTGATTTTTTGTTCATGAGACATATGTGAATGCACATTTATCTTTTACTACTTACTAAAATTTTCATTTGTGTATTGCAGCTATGAGACTGCTGTCATGAGAGCTAAGCTCTGTGCTCTCAGAAGCATTCAAAGCAACTGCTTCAGCATCTGAGCACTGGAAATCAACCTTAGCAACTGACGTGTTGAAAAAATGCAGTTTCTAGTATTTTCAGTGTGTTTTTTGCATAGGACACCAGACACTAAGACAGTTGGATATAATTTCATCCTTGCACTGTTTCAGAATAAGTTAATTAGGAAGATAACTATTTATTTGGCACAAATTTAGCACAACAAATCAAATTAACAGGCCACAAGAAACAAAGCAGAATCAAGATGAAATAGCAAGATGGCATCTTTTAATTTGTAATAAAGCACTAACATCCTAATGGCTTGATGGACTTCAGTGGCACTTCTGATACAGGCAGGTCAGCACTAACCTTCCAGAGAAGAGCAGGGTTTGCCCTTTGCACAGTGTCCTGTGTTTATTCTTCAAGGTGGTACCACCACTCCACCAGTCACTCCCATGCAATATCACTATACAAGAACCACTACTGCAAAACAGATGGATAATCTGAAACAGGGAGTATCTCTGACATAAACAAAATTAATGCAAATAGCTAAAAACTATAATGAGTGAAAATTTTTCAGTGAGTTACCCAGTGACAGGTGTTCCAGTGATCCCTATTCAAATTGGGTTGGAAACAGACTTATTGGGCTGATGTCAAGCCCTAGTAATCCAGAAAATGCCTCTAGGATTAGTTTTTCCATGATCATTAACATTTTGGTTTACATGTAGGAAGATTGTGATGTGACTTTTTTTGAAATTTATTTATGTTGTATTTCTTTGTATAACCTTAAAAATAATTAAGTAGGTTAGTGTAGGGCAAATATTCAGCTAGAGGAAATATCCTAAAAGTCAATATAATTATATTTATTTTCATTGGGTGGAACTGGTCTCTGTCTATCTATTCTGAAGTATCACATAGCTTCTGTCTACCATGGACCTAACAGTTTTCACATGGTTTGAGATATTTAGGGACAGTAGCAGCAAGCATTTTCCAAATAGTGCGGAAACTGTCTGACAAGTGCCTTGTCTGTTTGTAGTACATAGGAGTTGCAAACATTTACAGTTGCCATCAAGGTCCTGCTCACTTTTCCAACAGCTTTGATTTGTATTAGAAAGGAGACAATGAGACTTGTCTGAATGATGTTGCTCTTGAGGCACATGACAGATACTGAGTTTGTGCTGAAATCCTACACAATTGCAGATGTTTTCCTGGCATCTGTCTGGACAGCTGAAAATTGTTGTGTTCTTTGGAAATAAAATTTTCTAATGATTTTTTTCTCCCACTTCCCTTATAAAGTCCAACCACTCATCCCTGGGCCAAACCCAGAGCTGGTGCAAAAGCAGAATAGAAAATCTGCACAGACTTTTGCTGCGGTGAGAAGCTTGGGCACACTTTGAAACTGTAGAAGGGAATGTCAGAAAAACTTGCTCCTCAGTGCTGTAGCAGGATGGTGGTCTTTTGCATCATTCATCCATAGATGAAGATATATTAATTCCTGAAGATTTCATGTGCTTAAGCCATTGAGGAACTGTGCAAGGACATGCTCACCTCTCTTGCTAGAAAACTCTTATATCTGAGTTGGAGGTTCCTAGTTTCTAAAGCGGTCCACAAACCTGTTGTGTCTATCTATCTATCTTGTATGTGTGATGAGTTAAACCAAATTCATGCAAATTCTTTGGTACTCATGGTGGTTTATATTTCACAAGTGGCAGAAATGTGCTGAGAAATTGTATTCTTGCTCAAATACTGGACACATGCTGCGATTCAGTAAAAATTTACAAATATAGATAAGTACAGATGGAGTCTCAGATAGGATCTTGAATATTCAGGGACTTACGTTGCAGGACTTGAAGCAGATGCCTTTCTCCATTCATTTACGAGTTTGAAGAGAGCAGTTTTCAAGTGTCTTTGCAAATGCAATAACCTGGTCCTGGCCACCTTTTCTCCACATTTTGAGCAGCTTATTGACTGCTTTAGGTTATAGAATTTTCCATAGTATAAGGAAACAAAAAGGCATTGCATGCATACTACCTTCCTTTTCCGAAAGATGAAGGAGAGAACTGTTTTGCAAGTTGTATGTATCTGGGTGATGATTTGAGAGAATGTTTTTACCAAAATATTCTATTTTTTTATTACTAAAATATTCTATTTTTTAAAATATTTTTTTAATGCTTTGGTGTTCCAGTTTGGAAAGAAATGACCTCAAGGTAGGTGAGAAAAAGCTTTGTAAAGTGAAAAAATGCAAATATTTTACCCCATTGCTCTTTTCTCTGACAGTATCTGTATTTTGTGATAGTATATGCACATTTCTTCCCAGAGAGTACTTACACCAGTTTCTAAAAAGGTACATAAAAAGTAAAAGACATTTTCAGACACAATAGTAAGCTGTAAATGACACAGCAATTTCATCTCCATCTCTCCATTAGCTTTCATGTTTGTACATTTAAAGACAAAAGAGGGGTCTGGAGACTGCTGTTGCACACAGTTAAAAGACTTGTAATTCCTCACTCTGATTGTTGCTGTTCTTTCCAGAAAACTGAAAGACAAGAATTGGTAATGGGCAACCAAGGAAGGGAATACCTCTACAGCAGAGGTAGGACTGGTCATGATCTCAGGTGAGGTTTCAGTTAAAGTTAAGAATAACATATGAACATCATTAAATCTGTAGATGGAAGTCTTAAATAAGCTGCAGATCTTTGGCTCTATATGTGTGTGTTCTTCTGTAGCAGTGCAAGAAAAGAGATGTGCTTTGTTTTCCATTCTGAACCCTTTGTTGTCTTTGCTCTGTGAGTATCATCTCCTGTTGCTGGCTTGTGCAGTGGTTTATTGAACAGTACGAATTATTTTGATCATGAGAAAGGTTTTACTCATCAGATTAAATCCAAAGACATGCCACAGAGCTAGTTCTGTCACACCTGTCCAAACCTGGAGAAATGAAGAGAGGAGCTGTAGCTATACTGAATTACCCATCCAAACAAATTTCACCTTGTTTACTAGGTCCACCTACGAAAGCATAAACCTTACTCTGTTCAGTAACAAAGGGCATTTTCAAGTGCTTACACTGGTCTCAAAGAAGCTGAAATTTGATGAACATTTGATCTCTTTTAATCCTGATGCTGTATCAACAAGCATTGTTCCTGTTCACTGAAATGCCTCATTTTGAATGAGCAGTTTGAAAAGATGCTTTTTGGATCAAAGATGTATTTTGAGTAAAGGAAAAAAGGAAGGAAGAATAGAAAGAAGAAAGGAAGGAAGGAAAGCTTCAGATTTCAAATATGAGGAGACAGACAGAAGTGAATAATAGCCACAGCCAGAGCATTGCAGGAAAGCCACATCATTAGTCTGTGAAATAAGGGTCCTTCTACATTAATGGTTCCCTAGGATTGCTAGCTTGCATGGTTCCTCAGCTTGAGGATATCTTTTACCACTGTCCTGAATCACACTGAGTGGCCCAGGACCCGTGTGCTGGTAGCAGGAGTAGATCCAGGCACACCCCCAGCATTGGTGGTCATATAGTCAGCTTTCTTGCTTGACTTTTGTTGTGGCAGTGCATTGAATCCTACCTAGAACCTTACAGGCTTCCTTCTGAGATATGTTTAGGTACAGTGACTAGCTAGTCAGGATTTCAGTGCAGATACATGTATGAAATTTGTCTGAAGAGGTTCAAGTTATTCCTGTTCAATTGATAAGGAGAAGTAGGCCCTAAAAGGCCATTAAGTGCCGGCTGAGGAATGGTGACAACGATTTCTGAGAACTAATTGTAATAATAATGACCACCCATCCCTGGAAATAAAGAATATGTTTAGCATTTAATGTCTAAAAATCATGAAGTTTTTGTCCCTGGTTGCACAAATTTGGTGGAGCAATCCCCCTTGAGCCCAGTGCTGAATAAACAAATACCTGCTACTCAGGGATACAAGTCTGTGAGTAGTTCTTTCCCAGCTTTTCTCAGCATCACAATTCTAAGTGAAAGAAAAAAGACAAAAGTAGTGGGTTGGTATTTTTGGGGTTTTTTTTTTTGGGGGATGCATCCACCAAAAAATAGTCTGTGAGCTTTCCCAGCTTTTCTCAGCATCACAATTCTAAGTGAAAGAAAAAAGACAAAAGTAGTGGGTTGGTATTTTTGGGGTTTTTTTTTTTGGGGGATGCATCCACCAAAAAATGCAGGCATTCGAATAAGCAGATAATCTTTTGATGTATGAAGACCCTTCCCAGCAACTTGAATCACAGAATATTCAGAGTTGGAAGGGATCCACAAGGATCATTAAGTCCAACTCTTGGCCAGGCACAGGACATCCCTGAGAATCACACCATGTGCTTGAGAGCATTGTCTAAATGCCTCTTGAACTCTGTCAGACTTGCTGCTGTGCCTACTTCCCTGGAGTATGTGTCCCAGTGCCCAACCAACCACCCTCTGGGTGAAGAACTTTTCCTTAATATGCAACCTAATCCTGCCCTAATACGTCTTAAGGCCATTCCCTTGAGTCCTGTCACTGGCTGCCAGAGAGAAGAGGGCAGTGCTTGCCCCTTCACTTCCTCTTGTCAGGAAGCTGTATACAGTAATGTGGTCTACTTTCAGCCTACTTTTCTCCAAGCTGAACAGACCAAGTGACCTTAGCCACTCATATAGATTGCCCTCAAGGTCCTTCATCCTCTTTGTTGCCCTCCTTTGGACACTGTCTAATAGCTTTATATCCTTCTTGTATTGTGCCCCAAACTGCACACGATATTCGAGGTAAGGCTGGACCAGCACAGAGCAGAGCAGGAGAATCATCTCCCTCCACCAGTTGACAATGCCTTGTCTGATGCACCCCAGGACACAGTTGGCCCTCCTGGCTGCCAGGGAACACTGTTGGCTCATATTCAACTTGCCGTAGACAAGGTGTCCTGGTTTTAGCCAGGATG
>NW_008658892.1:0-15777 GCF_000695815.1 Acanthisitta chloris
GTCAGCAGGACCAGGGAAGTGATTCTATTCCTGTACTTGATGCTGGTGAGGCCACACCTTGAATACTGTATGGAGTTCTGGGCTCCTCAGTTCAGGAAGGATATTGAGGTGCTGGAGCAGGTCCAGAGAAGAGCAATGAGGCTGGGGAAGGGTCCTATGAGAAGAGACTGGGGTTGTTTAGTCTGGAGAAGAGGAGGCTCAGAGTAGACTTTATTGCCCTCTACAACTACCTGAAAGGAGGTTGTAGTCAGGAAACCAGCAGTAAGACAAGGTTTAGGTTGGATACTAGGAAGAGATTTTTTACAGAGAAAATAGTCAGGCATTGGAATGGGCTGTCCATGGGATGTGGCACTTAGTGCCATGGTCTAGTAACCATGGTAGGGTTGGCCTTGATGATCTTTGAGGTCTTTTCCAACCCCATTGATTCTATGATTCTATGAAATGCTGGAAGGAAGAGGAATGTGTATAACAGCTAATGAATTTATTTCATGTTCATTTTTCTGCTGCAGGACTGTACTCAATTCAGCAAACCCCAAATGTCTGAGCATATGTACAGATATAGCTGCAAAGAAATGAAGACATTTCTGTGCCTTGAAAAACTGTCCATCTATGCAGCTGCACTCTCTGGATAGAAAAATAACTCATTAATTTTTTAAAAAAGAAGGAAAGAGGTAAACAGAGTATGAATATCAATAAGTGAAATTCCTGGATGATACAATGATAGGTTTCAGTTCATTAATGTGGTGAAAATTCAGTTAGATACCTTGCTTGCCTTGAAGTCAGATCTGCCGTTGGAAATTACTGACTCCTGTATACAGCCATCACTAGCTCACCCAGTCACTTGAATGTCATCTTGGTAAGCATTGCCCCTTCCCTTAGAAGCTGATCATTTTAGTTCATATTAAAATCCATGTAAACTCAATTATATTGTTTAAAATGCCACTAAAACATATTACAGTGGCTTAGACTTTGTATGCTTTTCGTTTTCTATATACTTTTCAAGCAGCTTTTCCAGTTCAAGTAGTTATGAATGCTATTTGGGTGCTCTGTACTTGCATTACACTGCTTATATTTTGCAAATATAGCTCTTCTGAAAGCAACACTGAGCAATCATTTATTCCCTGCTGTTAAAGTACATATAAATGCATAGATATGTCTAAATGTGTTGCTGTGTTATAGATGCCTGTCATTTTAAAATTTTATCAAGATGAGAGCTCAGTTCATCATCTGTCCACTCATCTGCCTGGACATAATCAAAGGAGCTGAAATATGACAGTAACATTTATGTTACTTTGGAGGAAAGATGGGGACAGAGGAAGAAGACTGTCTGAGGAAGAACAATGAGGAGTAAAATGATTTATACCATATCCTGGTTGCAAAGTAAACATAAGCAAATGGCCTCATTTAATAGCCATTGTTTTCCTGATCAAAACATGTCTTCTCTATGTGTGATATTTGTGTATATTCATTAGTATGATTTATAGCAGAGTTTTCTTTCCTACTGCACTCCTATATCAACAGGCAATTGCTCACGTGCTGATCTATCATTTTAATGAAGTGGAAAAGCATCATCTTATAGAATGGGTGAGTGAAGGTTTTGAAGAGAGTCTCTCAGCTGAGCTGAGAAGCAGGCATTCAGTAAACAGTAACTTGCAACTCAATTGGAGGTACCTTAGGAGCTTTGAAAATATCCTCTGAGATGACAGAGAGCACTAAATGAAAGCAAGAAGATGAGAAGCCCCTTAAGTGACCTTTCTGTGAACAGCATAGGCAAACCTTGCTAAAACTGGAACTGGACCCCTTTGCCCAGCTCAGAGCTGAGCTAGGACATGTTTCTCCCAGAGCAGAGTCACAGTCACCTCTTTGAAATCAGAAATTGGACTGGAAGTACACACAGTGTCTGTTCAATTGAGATAGGGAAAATGATAGCAGGTCTGTAATACCAGCTTTTCTGGACAGAAATGGGTGCTGCAAGTTTGGAGAAAGTCTCCATGGGACAGCATTTTGAAGACCTAACTAGAAGGCATTTTCTTCTGTGGCATGCAATGTGTTTTGTAAGCATTTCTTTACTTCGACAGTGTGGCTAGAGTGCTTGCTGCTGAAGACTGAGGCCTTCTCTCTGTCCAGAGAAACCCGGTCTCCAACCTGCATCTGGAGAGGGTTGATGTTATTCCTAGTCTTTCTTTGACTTGCAAAATTTCTATGGAAGCCCTTTCTGTTACCCCTAGTATCCCTGGCCAGATTAAATCCTCAAATTCTATCAATATTATCTCTCAAAATATTTTAGTATTCTTATTTCATATGTGACAGTAGGAACTTCCTTTTTTACAGGACTACAGAAAAACTGGTAAGACTTTTCAAACAGGTGTTTGTTTTTTCTTATTTCTACAATGCAATGTAAGTCCAATTATTGCATCTAGGTACTTCTTTTACTGCTCTTTTTATACTCTGTTGACTAAGACTAGGATAAAGTGGATACATTCAGATCCATAACATTTTCAAAAACATCCTTCCACTCACCTTGCTATCACTCCTTCCCCTAGTAAGCATGACATACAGTCTGGATATTTCAAAGATTCAAAGGAAAGTTGTGATGATTGAATGCAAAATTTCACAGATAAATTTCAGTGTTTAGTATTCTCATACACTTTGGCAAGTCCTGGTTACTTATAAGCACTGCTTAACAAAAATATGCTATCTAATTATTGTAAATGTAATGCAAATATAGAATTTTCTTGCTCTTAATTCACAAGGAAAGAGAAAAAGCAAACAAATATGCAATTTTAAGACTGAAAAACCTCACAAACCCCAAACCCTTTTCTTACAGAAAACATAATGTGGCAGAAAATAGAAGATATTTGTGGGAAAAAAAATCAAACTTGGATAGATTTGCTTTTACAAGCTCTTGTGTATGGATAGATTGGGTAGTACTCTGTTTTGTGGTTTAGTGAACAGTGACAGTTTTCAATACTAAACTAAGTAATAAATCAAGAAAAATATCCCAGAGTGGCCCTGAGTTAAAAAAGTGGTTGTTGTGCATGAACAGCCCATACTGTTGTATTAAGATGTTCTTAGCCAAAGTTCCTAAGGAGACAATTACATATTCTCATGTGTTTTGCTTACAGGTAAATATTCTTCCCTCCCTAGGCTAATGGCTTTTAATCTATAGTCCAATTTCAATAGTCAAAATTGAGGAGTATAGAGAATAAAACAATTTGGGGTAACATGGCAAGAATCATGATTAATTATTTTTCTTTCTTACTTACTGATTTGTGATTTGCTGGCAAGGAAATTAGGAATTTGCTTTTCACTCCAGCCAGGCTGGACAGTGCTTTCAGTCACTCAGTTTATCTGGTTTCAGTATTTTGACTGATGCAACAGAGTAAGCCGTTCGTCTCCTGAGTGCAGCATATTATGTATCTGTGTAACCCACCCTAAATATCTTATCAGACAGTTTGCTTTGGCTCTTTGCTTTCCAGAAAGCTCAGGAGCACCAGACAAAATGAATGTATATCAAAGATGCACAGCATCGTGGTCTAAAGAACATAATTCATGTGACAAGCATCCATTTAATTCAAGAATGTGCAAATGTGTGCAAAACACTTCTATTTAATGAAGTCCTGCAAAAGTTCTGGCTTTGAAGAATTAAGAGGCTGTTATTAAATGTTCTCCATATCATTTTAGTTCTGGTCCTCTGAAGTAATATTTAAGATTTCTATAAAATTGAAAGGTATTAGTAGGGGATATTAGAGTGCTGAAAATGCAACCTAAAAAAGCATGTCAGCATAGGAAGGACTGCCGAGATGGCTAAAAACAAGGCCTAGTTCTCTATAAGTCAAGCGGCTTCAGCGGACAGTGAGGGATGTTCCATCAGTTCCCTGGGGCAGTCTTTCATGGCCTTCCAACATTGTGCTGACACTTTCTGGATAGAAGTTTAATAATGAATTGTATAAAAACAATCATAGAATCATAGAATCAACCAGGTTGGAAGAGACCTCAAAGGTCATCGAGTCCAACCCTACCGTCGTTACTAGACCATGGCACTAAGTGCCACATACATTGTATCAGATGTAGTGAAGAACATAACATCAAAGTTGTTTCTCAGGGGTTTAATGATTCTTTACAGTTTAGGACATTAATGCCTGAAACTTAAAAGTCCTACAATGACTAAATTTCATCAAATATCTAGACCTTTCATCCATCGCAAGTGATGTCTCAAGTTGCCTCTCTAATTCTGTGGTTAAAATGCTCTTGTGCTGTGCTTTTTTGGAGATGTATGTCAAAATATGGATAAATATGAAGGTTTTAAAATGCTAGGGTTTGACAGAAATTAAACCTTCAAACCTACAAATTTGTCCAAGTCTTCATAACAACTAAATGTGGTTACACAAATGTTCCCCTTCCCCCCCCCCCCCAAAACAAAGCTTATAAATCAATCATAATTCATTCACAAGTGTTAATGAATTCTGCTACGTTATTTTGGTAGTATTCATCTGGGATAATATGCATATGGGTCCAGTGGATCTTTGTATTTTGGAGTTAAACTCTGACAATCAAAACAGTCTGCATACTCTCACCTCAGAAGGCTAAACAGTAATATGCTGAGTAACAAGCAATAGTCACAGTTCAACCTTCAGCACAAGTCAGTGTACAGGCTTTTGTGGACATCAAGAGACATGACTGGACACCTCATGCCTAACTAAACAGCATGTCACAGAAATCTGAAATTCATTTGCTGAGATTCACGCTGCATTAGGCGAACTTACTAGGCAACTGTTGAAGATGTCCTTCCAGGTCAATGTTTATTTTGAGTCCAGTCTATTTTCGTATTAGAGAAGATCAGGGGAAGATTTTTTAATGTAATCATAGTTACAAGCTGTGCTTTTTGGCTCAAGTAACTCATTAATGACATAAAAGAAACAGCTAGCCAGCTCTTCTTTGAGGAAATTACGTTGTAATGATAAGCTGCCTAACCCTTCAGGAGAACAGTCCATTTTGCAGAACAGATAATTTACACATGGTTGAAAGTACACCATGAAAGCCCCTTGAAGACTGGCAGCTGACTGCTGTACAGAGGGTTGGGTTTTGTTCTGTGTTTGCCAGCCAGTCTAGGCTACCAGCCTAAAAACTCTCTCAGTGCCTTATAAGAGCACTATGTAGACCCATTTAGACCCCTTGATCACACCAGAAAGAGAGTAAAGAGGCCTCCATGCTCATGCAAGGAGGAAAGAAACCAAAGCATCTGCTTCTGTGAAAGCAAATCTATATAGCTGCTAACAACTCTTTACAGCAGCACCAGTGATGACATAAATAACAGAAGTTTGAATACCATTTCTGATCTTGATGCTGTTTTTCATTACTCAGCAATGGAATAGCATCATGTAAGCTGCAGCTGTTTTGGATTGGGGAAAGGAATAGATAGCTGTCAAACTGCTGAAGTCCAGGGTGGGCCAAAAGCTCAGAAAAATGTGGCATTCATTTGAAGCTGTTGAGAAACTAGATTTGTTGGAATCCAGCTACATAACTAGCTTTGTAGTTTTGTTGCAAAATGTGAATGCATTAACTTAGTGATAATGACAAGTGAGCCAATTTCATCAAAAACTGGGATTTCCGTTCCAGGCAAGCCAAGATCAATCAGTGAAAGAGAAGAGCATCTCTGAATAGCACAGAGGAAAAAAGGAAGCTGTAACATAACATTCCACAACTTCCCATGGGCCCAGATGGCTGCACTGGCAAAGACTGTGCATGGAGAGCACAAGAAAAGCTCTTCAAGGGTCTGTGGTATGTCTGTATTAGATCCCTATGAAGCAACTTGGGACCAAACAGGTTAGAAAATGTGAGACTAGCCTATAAGTGAAGTCCAGTGCTAGAAGAAGGAAAGTACATTGATCTTTAAATCACAGGTTTTTTGTAGTCCTACACTGTTTGATGAACTTTGTAAAGCATAATAGGCCCTTGTCTGGGTTCCTGAGGAAGAAAACATGGTGTGTGCAACTGTGGCTGAACTCAAACCAAGCAGAGCTCCAAGTGGAAGTGGCTCTCACTGATCTTCTCCCAGATCTGTGCAGTTATATTCAGGGAATGCACAGTATCCGCCCTGCCAAACCTTTCACCCCTCCCAGTGCACCATAACCAGGCAGGAAACCAGCAACCTTCCCTCCTGGCCTGGCCACTCAGGGATGTACCATCAGTCAGTTGTGACTGAACAGATAAAAACAGCTGATCTGCCACCTCTTACAGGAATATGGTGCCTTACAAAACTGTATGGATAGTGTTTTCCAGACACTTGATATGCTCTTGGATAACCTGATTTACCTGTGTGTTCCTCCATGTCTCACTGCACCTCAGTGACTGTAAGGAAAGGCTGTTCTCCACTGGCATCAGTGAGCACAAGTGAGCGATGGTGACTGGGTACATAATTTCATACAATAGCCAGTAACATTGTGTGCACCAGTTTATGGAAAAAAATGCCCAGAGAGAAGCCATGCAATGAGGATAAATGCTCCAAATGTTATTCTGTAATAGAAAGGTTGCAAGGCCATTCTACGCTATGAAAATACAAATAGTCCATGAGTTCAGATCTGAGTTTTCAAATGAGTACTATATACATTTGTGTATTGTATCCACCAACAAATCTATTGTACATAGTAAGAAAACACAAAGATGTGAACGAACTGTTGTTTGTCTGGCTCCACTGAGAACTCTCGTTGCAGCAAAGACACTAATACAGACATGGGCACTAGTGTAGAGTGGACTTAGGCTTGCCAAAAAACCTCTAAAATTAAATGTAAATCAATCTGTAAATACACGATAGTAGTATTTCAGGTAATGGGTAGATGCCTGTTCTTTTCTGCATAGTTTGGATCAATGGAAGCAAGGGATTGGGCTGAACTCTGAAAAGCAGAAACCTGGCCTTGTGCCGTGCTATGTATTGCAGAGAGCACACAACTTTATGTGCACAGAGAGAGAGGAAAGCATCTAATCTAAGAATGAATGTCAAAAGCAACAGAAAAACAGCGAGCAGTTTCCTGGGGGGTTGGTTTTTTTTTGCCATGAGGATGATTCTATTTTCTAGTCAATATAGCCCTTTGTGAAAGAACCTCTGGAAATCAGATGTGAATGGCCCCTTAGCACTTTCTATTACATCCTCACTGATCAGATGTCATATGTCTTGGATGGTGGCTGAGAGACAATTCTCTGTTGGTATTGTGCAAGACGTGTAAAAGTCTGTACATCATCCCAGGGGTCAGTGTGAAAATTCACACAATCCCTTGCAGCACAGGGATAGAAAACCTCTTAAGGACAGTTTTGAGTAAAGGTTTTTAAAGGATTTCTTTTTGTGAAGGTAAGTCCCTGTGCATATTGTCTGGAATAAGTGAGACAGAGAAGTACCCTGGTGCTGCTGTGGTGTTGGGGAAGTTGTTATTGATACTGTAGTGCCAGTAAACACATGGCATTATGCTTGAAGAACTCAGATCTTGCATCTCTCATATCTTCCCAATGCATGACTGTGATGTCAACCAGCCAGAAAAGGACTAGTGAAGAATGGGAAAGACATTATGAGATTAGCCTGCTGGTCATGACACTTAGCTCTGGGTACCAGGACTAGGCCCCAGTTTGTGATTGCCAAACCTGTACTGCCTTTGTTTGGTTAGTTTTTTCCTTCTTCTTTTTTTTTTCTCTCCCCCAGCCCCACTTAGCCTTTCTATCTTTACTGTCTCTAAGCAGCAAAATTGATGAAGTGTGCTCTTCAGATTAGGAGGATTATATACAAGTCCTATGGCCAGTCTTTTGAATTAGGAAAACATCCATAAAGGAATTAAACAGAAAAAGAATATTTATTCAGCAACAGAAATGCAAGAGAGAAGGTTCTTAATAGCTATTTTCCAAATGACTCCTGGAGATTCATTCTGATGTTGCAAATTTCCTATGAATGTACCATTTGCTACAGAATTCAGTTTTCCCAAGACATAGAAAAATAAGTGGCATTGCTGCAAACTAAACCTAAACCATTCTGATGTGTGCATGGGTTCCATCTGCACGCACGGTGTCTATAGTACTAGAGTTTAAATGTAACGTAGTAAATTTTAATCTGCTATTTACAGATCCCAGTGGGATTTTTGCACATAATTTACTCTCAGTGATTTACATTAGACAGGAGACCAACTGTAGTTTGCTTCTGTATTGTGCCTGTTTTAACTAATAATTGAGAATAAAAGCAAAATAACATGACTATATTCAAAGGAGTCAGTTGTGGGATCAAACGGAAATAATGAAAACGGTGCTTAACTGGGAAGATTACCTCTAAGGTGAAATAAAGTGCAAGAGCACTTCATTAGAGCCCAAACCATCTTCCCCAGAATGCTGATGGACTTCATGGCAGCTCACTGTGGCAGGTGTAATGCAATATCATAGCTGGAAGAACTCTAAAAGAACAAAAATAACCCCAAACTAAACAAAAGAACCCAGGCCTTTCGTACTTCTTTTCCTGAAGGCAGCCATGTGTCACAACCCACCTGTAGAGGCTGTGATGTTCATTACCAATTCTCTTCAGGCTGAGCAAAGACACCAGACCAAGTATCAGAAAAATTTAGGTTTTATTGTACAGTCACCATAACTCCAGCAACCAACCCAATATTTAGACCCAAAAGTTGTTAGCAAACAAGCTCTTAAATTTATGCAATTGACTTTAACAAGAGTAGAGGATAATGAGCCAGTACAGTACGGTAACTTCTCAATTCCCACAACGAACCTCTTAAAGGTGCTGGCTAACAAGTCACAGCACACCAATATTCAAAGGTGCTGGCTCACAAGCCACATCACCATGTTTCAAAATCTCCACAGTCTCATAACAAACTTCAGTGAAGAGTACAGGGGTAAAGTATCACAGCCATGCTTTGTCCAAGCAAAACACAGGGTGGGAGAGAGCTAACATGGAAAATCACCAGTCCTTAGATCCTGCATTGCTTCTGTCATGTGGATGTTCCAGAGTTGGGGCAAAGCATGAAAGACAAAGAGAGGAAAGAGAGACAGTGAGAAAAAGAGAGAGTGAGAGGGCCTCATTCTCTCCCTTTTATAGGTAGCCTGGTGCAGCCTCTTAGGTAAACTAGATTTTTCACACCATTCCTGTCATTTGTGCAGAGATGTCCATTTGAGCCCTCTTCCAGGAAGTGAGTCAGGAGGGGGGCTGGGGCAGGGACTGAGTGGAATCTCCAGGTGAAGCAATAACAGAACAGCTTTGCTCCACCTCTGCAGGACCGTCTGCTCCAATCACATTTTACCTGTCATTACAGTCAAAATGTTTGAGACAGAATATGCTTATGGCTCATCCTCCACACCATGTGCTCTCAATATCACTATCACTCTAAACAGTAAGAGTCTTCTGGAAGATTCATTGCTAAACATTGTCTTAAAACATGCTACTGAGTAAGAAAGGCTTTCTCTGACTAAAGCTACATAGAGTAACCATATGAAAATCATTTAAAAACAAACACAGAAGAACTAGGGTACCAATTCTCAGAGGTAGATGATTATCTACCTCTCTTTCTCATCTACTTTTCTCTTTTTAACTCTACTTTTCTCTTTTTATCTCTTCTTTTCCATTTCTCAACATGTTAAATTGTTTTCTGTTCAGAATTTTGCTACATTCCTAGAGGGACTTAAAATAAAGTTGTCAGAGAATAAAAGATTCATGGGAGGATTACCTGGCAGAATTGTATAAAAAGTGAGGGTGGGGGTGTGGGGAGCAAGAAAGAAATCATAAAGGCAAATTGTAATTTCCAAATATTTGGAAACTAGGAATTTGAAAGATTAGTCCTTCCCCAGGACCTTCAACAATAAAAAAGTGATTTTTTTTTTTAGAGCAGCAAAATGCATATGCCTTCTTTCCCCATGTATTTGGGTCCACAATCACATGTACATTCCTTTCTCAATTTCTGTCCCATATTCCCTGATATCTAGGCATCTATATCAGTGCCTTCAGGTCCCACTCCTGCTCTTCTGCTTTCCACCATTAAATAATATGCTCAGCTAAGTAATATCCTCTAACTGCCAGCTGTGAAACATGACAAATATGTCCATGCTGGTTTCTAATGGTCAGTGCTAACCTTACCCTGTGGCTCCTGCTGTAGATAACGTGAATTTTTCTTCTCCATGTAGCCACCCATTTTCTCAAGATCTGTAAAAGCTTTTCTTTAATATCAGTATCAATGCATTGGGCAATAAAAATCTACATAACAGCAGTTTACAGGGAACTGGCAGACCAAACTAATCGTATCTGATTTGTTTCTATGGGAAAGTAGTCTGGAACATGCAAGTTAGGATTAAAAGATCAGAAACTGTCAGAATTGAACCAGAAGGTATTTTGGGGAATCCTGATTCTCAGTGGTCTCATGCTATTTATTGCACAATTGTTTCTTTCATTTTACGCAATTTTCCTCTCAGACTTCAGATTAGTCTAATCATAATTTTCTGCAACTTTTCTGATTTTATTAGGTATTTTGTGAGTGCAAATAATTTGAATTGGATACCACATTTTAGGTGTGATTTGGTATTATGTCTCAAATATTCCACTCCATCTGCTGGAATTGCCTTCTCTTCTTTCATTAACACTTAAAAGCACATTCACCACTGCCTCTGAATGAGATTGCATGAGAAGTTTAAAAACTATTTATGCTTTATAATGTAGTGATCCTGTGTCTTGAATAGAGTCATCAGTGGTATACTTCTGGATATATTAAGGCCAGTGTTGTTCTATATGCATAGAGGAAACTAACCTCTTCTTAAATTAGACAAAGTCAGTGGCAATAGTAATCTCACACAATGTATCAAATGCCATCAAAATTACAAGTCTGAATATATCTCAAGAGTATAAGGTAACTTACAATGTACTTGTATGCAAGGTAAGGAAAAGTTTGTATCTCATTTTTAGATAAGGAAAAGGTGCATAAAAGCACTGACTCAGTCTCAGTCTTCAAGTCTATCTGCATAGGAGAGGGCTATTCTGTTCCAACTAGTTGCATAATCACCTTGGTGTCCCTTTCCATTTCAATGTTTGCACAAATACAAAGCAGACTACACTTGCAAAAATTTTGATCACGATGAAGCAGAACTGCACAGTATTTGTATAGTGTTTTCCTGTTTGTGTGAAAATGGCATTTGCAGGTATCTATGTCTTAAAATAAACCCCATAGCTTAAGAATAAGTGCTGTGGGAAAACAACATTTAAAAAGACCTGTTTACTAATCAATATACCTTAATTAGTATTTCCATATAAATGCTCTTGAAAAAACACCTTCTTTTGCATATCATTCAATTTCACGTCAACATTCAGGTTTTGTCACTGGAGGTTGTCTGATCTTGATGTAGTTTTTCTCAGAGCAGAAAAACAGTGATCTGCCAGTACCCATTATATTCAGATAGTCAGACACCATTTGTCAAAGGGAAGAAAAGACCAAGTGCCATACGGGCACAGAGGGTAGACATTTGTAGCATAAAGTATTAATTATACAAAATATACCTTTTTTTAAAGCTGCTTACAGAGCCACTAGGTCAGACCCAAGCTAAATGAAATAAACAGAGATGAGAGTTTTAAATGTGCTTATTTTGCACTGCTTACTCTTATGCAGGCAGATTCCTTTAGAACTGCTGATGACTTCTCTAGTAAATTTTGACTCTAGTGTTTACTTCAGTGCTCAAGACTGGAAAAATAATAAGAAAGATCCATCAAGACAGGAAATACTGAAATCCAAGCAACGATAATTTGTGAGCGTTGGTTTCAGCATTCAGAGCTATTGCCCATGTAGCAGTCATTATTTTTATTGGGACACAGTGATGAGTGAAACAAATATTACAGACTAGACCTATCACAAACAATACAGAAGCAGTCCACAATTAGTGTTATTTCTGCATCTAGTGAAAACAAAAGAATTTTTCCAGCCACTGTTTTTTGCCTTTAGATTCATCGTCTTCTGTCAGCCTTATACAGTATGCTGTGTTGGAATATTCCAGGATAGAAAGAAGCCAGTTATCTTAAAGATTTCTTTTTCTTCCTTGAAAGTGTTATTAGTAGTTTTTAATAGAGCATGAATCAATCCTCAAACAGCAAAGTGTGAACAAGACATTCTTTTTACACATCTGTGGCTGAACTTGCAACCAAGGGGTAGCCAAAGCCTTGTAAAGAATATCAGTTTGACTCGATGAGAAATGCTTGAGTACCCATGCCTAAAGTGCAGTGTCCCACTTGTGTGCAACAGTACACCAAGTCACAGCTGTGCTGGATGAAGTGGATCCAAAGCTGCAAGGACTAAACAGGAAGGTTTGCCCAGCCATACATAAAGGTGAGCGGGGCAGGAGGTGTTAGCAATAAAGGTCAGGTGGGCTTGATCATCAATATCAAATGGTTTTGTCTTAGATGGATGCTCCTGTGACAGCTCAGCGACCACAATACTTTGATGGCTGTGGGGTGCCAATGCATCATGGCACAGTTCTCCTTTCAGGCATGATAATACCAGCTCCTGTGGACACGTCTCAGTACTGGATGATCCTGCTCAGGTGGGGAGAGCCAATGGCTCTCTGGAACATCTTTTTTTTTGCTCCCAGCAGAAGAAATCGCCTGCCTCTCCCCTGACTCAGCCCAGGACTAACAGCAAACTTTAAGCCTCTGCAGGTACTACTCCAAACAGGGGCTCTGTGTTAAGATTCTCTTTTTGTTAACACGTGTAAATCTTTAAAGTTTCTGTAAGAATCCGTATAGGTAAGTATGAGGTCTGCACCCAGCAACAACAGTGAGAAAAGTAGGGTAAAAGAAGAAAAGAAGGAAAGCAACTAGGTCCAAACCTAACACAGGCACCTTACTTCTGTTCGCCATTAAACTTAAGGACAGGCACAATCCTCCTCATTTCACTTGTATGAGAAAGTGAAATGGTCTCTCACACACACAGGGCCTCTCTCTCCCACTCTTTCACTTTTCCTAATGCTGTCAGAGATATATATCCTTAGTCATCCTTGCTCTAAATTTCTTTAAATTGAAATTTGATCATTTTCAAGATTTGGGGTTGTTTTTTTGTGTGTGTGTGCTTTGTCCCCAGGCTATTTCCTGAGGATGCAGCTCCATTTGATGAAAAGGAGAGTTGCTAAATTAGCAAAGGACTGACCAAAGATCAGGCTATTTATTTATAATAGAGCTCCTGTTTTACCAAGAGCTGGCTTTAAGTAGCCTTATAATAATATATATATTCATTCTTTGTGCTGGTTTGAAAAGCAAACCGGTGAGAGACTCTGAGTCAGAAGTACAATTTAATATGAACAACACAGCAAAACAACACAAAAGCAACAGTACAAAAAAAATAACCTGACAGAGTCAGAAAATAACCTGACAGAGTCAGAAAGTAACCTGACACCCTGTCAGTTAGGGTGTAGTAGTAGTCTGATTAAATGGTGCTGCAGTCCTCCTGGAGTGATGGGTTTGTTGGAGCAGTGATCCAGCAGATCTGGTTCTCTCCTGAAGGTCCAGCAGCAGCTCTTGTCCTCTGGGAATCCAGCAGGCAAAGGGCTCCCTGTGCTGGTCCAAACCCCAGCTTATATCCCTGTGAGCATGTTTGGCTCCCCACCCCTGGGTGAGTCACCTCACCATGGGACAAGGCGATGAGGATCACTGGGAGGATGTGTCATGCATGGGTCCTTGACAGCCCGTTAATCAGAGACAGCCCCCTGAGGGAGCCATCAGGATTGCCCTGGGAGAGGGACAAGGTGGTAACGATCACTGCCCCAGCTTGGGGAGATGATAATAGAATACATACCATGGATACCCCCCCCCACTGCAACCCAGGACATTCTTGTACATTCATGTTCCCATATTTTATTTTCTGTCAAATTAGACCGAATTTATGAATCTAATGATCCCTCTATGTGTCTCATTGGAATTTGGCCTTTAGCCTATGTGCTTGCTACCCTTGATTCTAGAGATGACAATGTATAGGCACCTTTTTGATCTAATTTTTCCAAATCAGTTTCAGTTTTGACTTTTTCTGAGTCTACATGTGGCTCTTAGTCCCACACAAAAGCCAAAACTAACTCTTGAGTTAGTTTTGCTGCACTGGTGTGCTTACCCTTAGAAGAGTAGAAGGCGAAAAGTCCACCACTGTCATGAGTAGCAAAGAATATCTTGTCTTTGTTTAAATAGATTGTGTTAGAAGGGAGCCACCCCCATAAGTATCACTGCTGAAGCAATCAACAAAGCTCACGTAGGCAAGATTTGGCCTAACACTCCTAATTGGCCAGATGAGAACCAGGGCGAGCGTGCATGAAATACACTACAGTACTGTGATGCTCTTTTACACATAGTTTTAAAAAAATAGGGCAGCAAAACAATTTCTTCACATTTTTGGTAACGAACATAACATGACTCTTCTTCAGAAATTTCCTGAAAACTTCTTACTCCACTTAATGCTCAGAGTATTGTGTTTTATTGCATTAGTGAGTGTCTGGGGTTTTAATAAAAACTCTTTGTTCAGAACTGGGCAGCCCCGTTAAGTATTCATTATTTTCACTGCCACTGGGAATATTTGCTGTTCCTCTTCTCTAAGGGTACACACCACAGAAACCACTGAAACAATTGTAGTCCTTACATTTGAGAGAAAAAAAAATGATACTATTTGTAACATCCATCTCAAAGATTTCAGATCCCTCAAAAGGAAAAGGGCTCCCTTGTTCAATGTTCTTATTGCAATATAAGCATTCTTCTCTCTTTCAATTGTTGCAGTGCAATTTCAAACTATCTGGCCTAGGGACACAGTTTATGCTTCATGGACTTCACTTAAGTTCAGCTGATAAAGTTCTAATTTTGTAGTGTGAACACTGATAAAGACACCTTTATGCCAAAAATACTCTGCCTAGATGAAAATGATATTGTTTCACAGTTAGCAGCGACTGAATTAGAGCAGTGCAGCCTAATGAAACACCCCAACCCAGGATCCATGTGAAAATGCATTAGATTAGAGAACATTACATTCTCTAATCCTCTGCATAATGCTTTGCATCATTATATTGCATCCCCTGAGCCCAGGTAAACTTGTCCAAACAGATTCACAGAGTGGAACTGGTATTTGTTGCATTGTTTGCTCTCCTCACCATTAAAATCCTTCAGAGCAAAACTTTGAGCTATCAGTTCCTGTTTGAATTTTCTAGTAAAGGCATTCTGCAGACCCCAAAGGGCAAATCCAAAATCTGAATTTATTTTGTAGGTTACAAGTTTTCATACTTCATCTTATCAGAGAAGAAGGACAGTATCTAGGGGAGAGATATGGATTCAGAACTACTGCTGGGTGTTTGTTCTGAAGGGTAATGTTAGATATACCTCACAGAAAAAGGGAAGCAACTAATTAAATTGTAAATTAAATGAACAGGAGGGAGAATGCCATTAGCATTTAATCTCTGATAATCTGTACCCATGTAGTCTCAGACTATTATTAATCAGCCCAACTGTGCTAAAGGAAAACCTTCAAATCTGTCACACGGCTGTCCTGGACAACTTCTAAGAGCTTTGCAGTTAGCGAGCAATCACTCATAGCATAGCCCTGATCATTATCTCAAATACTTGAAAAATTATTGAGTGATTAAACAAGTGAAAAATCCCATTACTCATTGCACTGACTTCCACTTGTCTAATTCTTCCCTCTATCTCTGAACTTTAGTCCTGCATGTTAAATTTCCCTTGCTCTGGTTAGTCCTTATCCTGTTGGATTTTGTCATTGCTTCAGTTTCATAATTTTTCATAGG
>NW_008658892.1:15833-20474 GCF_000695815.1 Acanthisitta chloris
ATCATGCCTGCTGCCAACTGAAATTTTTTGGTAGCCAGTACTTCATTCTGTTTCTCAGCAATTAAGTGGGTAGTGCTATGCTCCTAACTGTAAAAGGTTTTTAACCTAGAAAAGAATGAACAAAATATCCAGCACCAAGCATCTGAATTTAAACAGGGGGAACACATTATATAAACTCCCACTTAAGCAGTTACTGTGCTTCCCAAGACAGAATAATATTGTTACATCCCCTTTGTCTGCCTTTGGGCTGTTTGCTGGATTTTGTACTTCACATCTGTGCTTAGGAAAATTCTTTTTACACAATTGGAACAAGCCATTGAAGGTGTCTTTTACACAATGTACTTGTGTAGATATTGTGTGAGTGACTCTGCACTGAACAGGTTGACTAGAGGGGTCATGGCTTCTCCCTACTGGAGTTATTGAAGAACTGTTTAGATGCAATCCTGTGCAATACTTCTTGAGCAGGGAGGTTGGACCAGATGACCCACTGTGGTCTCATCCAACCTGACAGAGTCTGTGATTCTGTGAAAACAAACAGGAATTTCTCCACAGGTAGATGTCATTTTGCTCATTTTCTGGGGCCCTCATTATAACTTCTAATAAATCTGGGATTAGAAGGCTAATACTAGAGTGAAAATGCTTATCCATAGGATAAGAAATGTTGAATGTGAACAAATTTATAATTTGAGTTCACATATGTTCCAAAAATAAGATTTTTTTTGTGGGGACAGGGAGCCAGGGAGACGTGTGGGTGAGTAGAGAAAAGGTAGCTTTTTCCTAGTAGGCTATATGACAGATGGCATATTCTCAGTCTACAGTACCCTATAGTGAAAAGTATTATTAGTACCACTTGCTAATTTGACAACAAGCAAAAACATTGACTTGGCCTGATGTCCCAGTCCAATAAGACTTGGGAGTGTTTGATCGATTCCCCCAATGTGAATTAAGACACAAACAAGGACAAAATACCATTAAGGAGTGAGACTTTAATATAGGTCACATAAAGGGGGAGAACAGGCAATAGAAAAGTTAGAAACAGGGAAGGGGGATAGTTGGAAGTAAGCAAGATTTTATGTGCCAAAGCAGAGATAGTCACCACCATGGATCCAGATGATCTGTACTCTTGTAGAAGAGGGGATAGCCACCTCCATAGGTCCAGCAACATTCTGATGATCCATAGTCATCTTTTGTTTGGTGGTGGGTGTGCACACTCACTCTGGACACTGGTCCTTTTTCTAGGGCTCTGCTAGGACATTGATCAGTTAGCTCCCCTTGAGGTGCGGGGTGAACTCATAGCAATTCTTGGAGAAGGCTCCTTGTAAGTGTCCTGAGATTTGGGTGTGGCCAGAGATTTACAGTGGACAGCGGTATCTCCTCAACTTGATAGCTGGAGGATTTCCATGGCTGGAGGCATCCTGTGGCTCAGCAAGATTTGAGGCAATCAAGCAGGCCTTTGCCCCACAAGGAACCATCAACGCCAGGCAACGTCGAAACAAACATTTCTTAAAGGTCCTTTACACTTGATCTGGGGAAAACTTAAACCACCAGAAGTAGCACCAGTACTTGTACCACTGGAAACATCCTTAGGATTATCTGATTTATATTCACCCTTAATCTAGACTGCTAACATAAGAGAGTTTTGTGTACATGTGTACCAAAAAAGCAAAACAGCACAGGTAAGAAGAGCACATCTAGCAGCACATTTATTATGTTTTTCCAATACAGAGCCAAATCATCAAATGCAAGGTTTTATGGTCATTGTTTCTACTCAGCTCTGTAATTCAATGGGAATGGCCACGGGCAAGTAGTACTGGCCAAATCCTTCAGTCTATAGGCCAGCAGAATCCTCACTGGTAATTTCTCTTTCAAAATGACCCGAGTACTTTGTAGTATGGAGGAAAAAACAAACTAGTAATAATAATAATGGGGACAAAAGGGAGTTAGAGGAAAAGACATGCCGGAAATTTAGTTTGTGCTTCTGACACAGAACCGTTTGTGTACTCACAAACAGATCTGTAATATAGAAGGAGGATGAGAAAGATACTGCACTTGGATTTCTCCAGATGCTCTGACTAGGTGAGCTTTGCAGCATCTGTCTAGCAGCAAGTGAAATAATGTCCCACATGCTGATCTAAGCAATGAGATTTACTACTTTTAATAATGTAATTCTTTGATAGATATGAGGTATTTAATATTGGTAAGGTTGAAAGTTTTATACAACAGTCTTGTGGTTGAATGAATTGTTTTATCTCTGGAACAGCTGTTATTCCAGTAGATAAAGTTATGGATATTAATGGTTCATGTAATAAATGTTCCAGTGCAAGGTGAACATGAATACATCCTGATCTTCACCAGGGCTGTTTCAATAGCCTCAACTGCTGCCATTTAGATCTGATTGCAGAATAGGAAAGAAAGGGACCATGTGATGAAACATGCCCAAACCCAACTTAAAGTACCAGAATTATGGATGTTTTGCAGGATAAGGTTAAAGAAGTGAGTTATTATAGTCTATAGTCTTTTTGCATGTCTGAGAGATGTTAATTACACTGCCTCAGAAAATGACAAGTTCATTATTTGTAACCCATTAGGTAATGTTCACATCAATATCAGATGTGAATAGCATTCACATGAATGCAAAACCAAATGAATGTACATTCAGAGCAGAACTGGTAAATTGAATTTTGACTGTTCTTACTAGGCTAATATATGCATGGATACTTAAAGGACTTGCATGTCTGAATGCTTGCCTTTATTCCCCAATGATATCAGTTGCTCAAATAAATGATTTTATCTTCCATGGGAAAGTCCCTCATAGAGAATCAGAAATTATTTCTATAATTAAAGTAAACTGAAACACAGCAACATGCTCTAAAGAAATAATTTAGGGCACCCCAAACTAATCTGCAGTTTTGGAAAGAGGGTTCCAGAAGAACTTCTGATGCTCCTAGATTAGGCATGCATGCACCTCAGCAACATTTTGGTGGAGTTCGTGGACAAAAAGAATGGGACACCAACTGCTATGTAAAATACCTCTTTGGTAGTATTGAAGATGACATTTGTGAGGATTACTGGTTTTCCTGAAAAGATGCAGACTGTTCTATTACTGAAGCTAAGAACCGCACCTGCAGCTCTGTAAACCAGAGATGTCTGGAAAAGACAAGCCAATCAGTCTAGGGATACTTTCCCAAATGTCCATTATGAATGAATGCATTTTTAAGGCCATCGCTCTTTTAAATCTTCTGTTAAAATGTTACATTTATGTGACTCCTTTGTTTCCAAGCATAGTCAGTAAAGACGTGTGCTGTGTAGATGCATTATCTGTGCAGCTGAGTTTACTGTGAGATCTGACTCCTGCATTGCCCTTCGTAAACCACAGCCATTTTACCACTCTGGGTTAAAGTCAATCATGAGTTCCTGATCACCCTCTTTCTGTAACAGGGAACAGCATATTGTATCACTGTCTGGATGTTTAAACATTGAAAATGCAGCTGTGACGGGAAGTAGCAGGCAATGCTAGTCAAAGAATTGCTAATTCATTTTATTCCTGGTTTTCACTCTGTAAAGCCTTTCAACTTGGAAATTGTTAAACTTGGAATAATTGATTAATTTGTGTCAGTATTCAAGGCCAGCAAATGAAACTTATGCATGTCTTGCCAGATTTCAGTTGATGCTCAGCCTATGACAAAGTTGAGCTGATGTTCTAGCAGTGATATACATCAGGTTGTAGGAGTGGTCTCATAGATCATAGAATCAGCCAGGTTGGAAGACAGAGATCATCGAGTCTGACCCTACCATCATTACTAGACCATGGCACTAAGCGCCACATCCAGTCTCATCCTGCAAACCTAACCTCCTGGTGAATCCACCACCTCCCTGGGCAGCACATTCCAATGTCTGAGCACTCTCTCTCCTAATATCCTGCAGGAGTTCATGTACAAAAAGGTGACCGACATTATTGTCGTGGTGAATGTTGTGAAAGTATTTTATTATTTACAAAAGTGATTCTTTTATGCACACCTATTATAAGAGTCTACTTACTATTGGTTAAATACTATTACTAGTCAGCCTTACACACAATATAATTGGTTATTAACATATCATTCATAAAAATACTTGATCATTATTCTCCAACCCTAACTATCTTCAACTTCTGCATTCCACACCCAGGATTTGTTTACCTTGCTACCTTCTTTCTCATTCCAGTCACAGCTGTGTCCTTGACCAACTTAGCTTGCAGCTTGCTCAGGCCCTGCTAGCAAGGTTGGATTGCGCACATGTCCGTTAGCAATCAGAAATTGTCCCACAATATCCAACCTAAACCTCCCCTGGCAGAGCTTGACCCTCTGGTCCTACTGCTAGGTGCCTGTGAGAAGAGACCAACCCCCACTTGACTACAACCTCCTTTCAGGTAGTTATAGAGGGTGATAAGGTCTCCCCTGAGCCTTCTCTTCCTCAGGCTAAACAACCCCAGCTCCCTCAGCCTCTCGTCATCACACTTGTGCTCGGGTCCCTTCACCAGCCTCATTGCTCTTCTCTGGACCTGCGCCAGCATGTAATATCCTGCGTGAACTGAGAGGGCCAGAACTGCACACAGTACTCAATGTGTGGCCTCACCAGCATCGAGTACAGGCTAAGAATCAC
>NW_008658893.1:0-3951 GCF_000695815.1 Acanthisitta chloris
AGGTTGAGTGCCTGTGGGTCAGAATTGCAGGGAAGGCCAACAAGGCTGAGATCTTGATGGGAGTCTGTTACAGACCACTCAATCAGGATGATGAGGGTGATGATTTATTCTACAGGCAGCAGGCGGAGGTCTCTAAATCACCAGCCCTTGTTCTTGTGGGTGACTTTAACCTGCTGGATGTCTGCTGGAAATATACAGCAGAGAAAAGACAGTCTAGGAGGTTCCTTGAGTGCATAGAGGACAATTTTCTACTCCAGCTGGTAGACGAGCCTACCAGGGGTGTGGCCCTTCTAGACCTGCTGTTTGCAAACAGAGAAGGACTGGTCAGGGATGTGGTGGTTGGAGGCCGTTTGAGGCACAGTGACTGTGAAATTATAGAGTTCTCAATACTCAGGGATGCAAGAAGGGCCATCAATAAAACTTCTACCCTGGACTTCCGAAGACCAGACATTGGCCTGCTCAAATGTTTGGTTCAAAGTGTACCTTGGGAAACAATCCTTGGAAACTAAGGGGTCCAGGAGGGATGGTCATACTTCAAGAAGGAAGTATTGAAGGTGCAGGAGCAGCTGTCCCGGTGTGCCGTAAGGCGAGCCGGCGGAGAAGGCAGCCGGCCTGGCTGAACAGGGAGACTTTACAGGAGATTATGATAAATAATTTTCCTTGCTTATTCATATCTCTGCCTGACCAATTCCTTGCACCCATGGTCCTCCTTCCACAAGTTCCTTGTCCTACAGGAGCCATTGCCCCTGTTCCCATGGAGTCTGGCTTCTGTGGTTGATGTGAGCATTGGCATTCCCTAGTGGAATTGCCTCTCTTCCCCTACTTCTGGCTCCCCCCAGCAGTGGGGGGGAAGCTCTGCTGGTGGGGCTGATGTAAAATGCTTCGCATCTTCTGGTTGTCTCACTCTATATGGTGAGAAGAGAGAAGATCAGAGGTAAGCTTTGCACCATTAAATAGCACACACTGTTCTCATAAACAATGGCCCATACCAAGGTGCAGCCTATGGTCCATGTGTCTGTTATTCTCAGTTGAGGTTCCTGAAAGGCTTTGCAGCACATCATGGGTTACAAAAGCAATTTGTAGGGTCAAGGGCAGCCATTTTCATTCAGGTAATATTGAAGGCTAAGGAAGTCCATGAGTGTGAAATCAAAGAGAAGCTGGTGCAGTAACAAAGAATATTACTTGCCTTGAAAATGGTCAAGTGGTAATATAGCCTGAAGTGAGGCAGTTCTTGAGCACTATAGTGAGCAGCAGGGATTGCAAAGCAACAGCACTTGTCTGTGGCAGACTCTGATAACATCCTGATTTGACAGAAGAAACTAATTCTGTGTAGCATGTAGCAATGGGTCAGGTGCAAGAAAAAAGAGGGAAAGGACAGTGGAAAAGGGGGTTCCCATCTCTTATCATCAAAGGATGGCATAAAACCCTGAGAAATAGTGCCAGAACCTGGATTTCCCTCTGTGGTGGTATTTAAGATCTGGTCAAATCTTACTTGGCTATAGCTTTTCTTATGTGTTTGGAAATAGAGTTAATGTGATGTGTCTTGTAGCTGTTGATGTAACAAAGTCACATTTATATTTGTGCTTTGATGTAATACGCCACACTAGAAAAGGTATTTGCAGTGACTCTTGGGATTCTGCTATTCAACAAATTAGTGAAGGGATGAGAAGTATTCCTGAAGACAGCTGATCTGACTGCTGTTGACTGACATGCCATACTAGTTGACATGCCATGCTTTCCTTGTACTCACAATTTCCTTTACTTTATAGAAGATGGTATGTCTTCTTGTGACTACAGGAGAGAGAAAAGAAGAGGATACATGAAGGAGGATAATTTTCCAGCAATGTTGCACAGTATCTAAGGACATATTCCAAACCTGATGCCATACTGCAAAAACTCTGATTTATCTCAGCATTGCCAAAAATGTAATTTTCTATGGATGAGACAGCATAGCTATATCTGCTGCTTGATTCCATTTTCTTTAAAAAATGGTTGATGCTCTGCTCCATACTTTCAGGCTCTTTGCAGCTGACTAAAAGGGCAGACAGCTTCCTAAAATAGATAGCCTGCTTCAACCACAAATTGACTGGGCTTTGACTAGATAGGATTGTATGTGGTGCAGAAGGTCAGATAGATGATTGTAATTGTCCTGCTTGGCTTTAGATCATTGGATTTACTTGGGGACTAAGTCTCTCCATTCAGCATGATTCAAGAGAGTAAAATCCAGAGCTCTATGAAACAGGAATTGTACATGCAACCAAATGGAGAATGGCTGAGTATAGACATATGGCAGATTCATTTTTTTCAGGCTGTTGATAATCTCAAAGAACATGTAGTAACAGAACAAATGAGCATGTCGGTGGAGGTTCCCCCGCCACCCACTGCAACTGATATTTTAGGGCATATAAATAGGAGTGAGTTACAATAACACATCCCTTTCAATCTGAGTAATTTCTACTGAAATCCAAGATGACTACTGTCAAAACGAGATGTACAAAGGCGTAGTGTTCATTCTGGTTTAAAAGAATTATATACTGCAAATACATGCAGGAGAAGGCAAATTACTTAAGGACTTGTCTTGGAAGAAGTAACTTAGTAGAAATATGAATGTCTGTCAGTTTTCTGACATGGTTCAAATGTTAAATGACAGATAACCTTGGATCACCCAAACTAGATGGCAAAGCTTTATTGTATGATGCTGTCAATGAAATCCTGCATCTTGACAATTGAATTAAAACATTTCTCTCACAGCCATATTGAAGGTTGTTCTGATATTTTCTCTTGCATTTACATGACTCTACAAATGTATAAATTATGTAGAGCAAATGTAGCAGTGAAGGTTTGCTGCATAAAGTCTTGAAGGAAATTTGCTTCTATTCTAGGATTTTTTTGATTTCTGAAATTAAGTGCCCAAGGGCAGCTGAGATAGTAGCTCTGCAGAGAAGCAGAGCATAGCACTCCCATTGCTTCTTTTTTTCTCTTTGTTAATATAAAATTATGTCCACACTTGTTTGTTCAAGAATATTTATTATCCAGAGTCTGTAGATAACTGCATGATGGCTTCTAGTCTCTTAGCATGTGTAGTACTAGTGCTGCACGGGTTATATCAGACTATCACAGAATTACAGAATATTCAGAATTGGAAGGAACCCATGAGGATCATCTAGTCCAGCTCTTGGCCCTGCACAGGACATCCCCAAGATTCACACTGTGTGCTTGAGCGCATTGTCCAAATGTTTCTTGAACTCTGTCTGGCTTGATAGTGTGATGACTTCCAGTGCCCAACCACCCTCTGGGTGAAGAACATTTTTCTACTATCTAACCTTTTCTAATATCTAACCTAGTATGAGGTTAGATATGGTTAGAGTGCTAGGGGTCAAATGCTTATGCTGGGAACTATTTTTCTCCACTTAAACTACTAGTCGTCTGCTCAAACTATACCATCTTCACTGCAGGACTGGTATTTGCACAGGTCTTTCAAAGTATTCTGACTATCCCTCCATTACTTGAAAACAAAAGGTGGACTTGAACTGTCTGACAATTCATATGTCTTGCATCTGGAGACACAGATTGCTATAGGATTTCACCCTTAGTTTCCAGCATATTTTGTGGCTTAGAACAACTTGTCTTTCTCTCAACTTAACCCCAGCCCATTTTATTTTTACCCACAGGACAGTGCAAGTCAGTAGCAAAATATTTTGCAAGATAAGGAGCATGTAACATACTGCAGAAGTGATATGAAAAATAAATGAGATCAATGGAGCATCCATTTACTCTGCCATGAATCAAACTAGAAGTTCTTTAACAAAATCTGGCCACCTTTCCCCTCGCGAGCCCAAAAAGATCTCTGTCTTCTTCATTCTATTGGAGGTTTTGAATCTCAGCATTATCACTCTCCATCCTAGAAAAAAGCCAGAGAGATACCTGCAGAAAATCAAAGGCAGCAATTCC
>NW_008658893.1:3962-14796 GCF_000695815.1 Acanthisitta chloris
CTTTATTCCCAGTCATTGCAAAACTGGGTGATACTTAGTGATCCAACAAGTCTGAGATCATACGCCCTGCACAGGAAATAATATGTCAAAACATTAGTGTATTCTTATCAGGGATGAAAGACGTTGAAACATTAGAGAAGAAGTTTAAAAAAAGGCTGGAATTGTTTGCCAACAAAATTAATCAAGCTACCTGTGTTGCCCAACCTTCAATTTCATACTCTCCTGTGAAGTTTTCAGAGCTCTTTTAGTAGCTTTATCTTGTCTGCTGTGCTAGGGGAGATTAGAATAGTTAGTCATTTTTATACCTATTTGCTTCTCCAGCTGAAATGTAAGTCAATTTATATTTTTCATAAATTTAAAATACTGTAGTACATGTTTTTTCATCGGTAGTAGCTTTAAAGAAATACCACTAGAGGGCAAGATGACAGCTGTAAGCCGTTTGAATTTTGGGATTTAAGGCTTGCAGATTTGAGTTTGATGAGAAAATATTGACTCCAGTGGTGCTAAAACAAACCCTAAAAATCCATTCTCTTCCACACATTCTTAAAAACTCCCTTGAAGCCCTTAAATATGGAAAAGAAGCTGTTTCATTTAAGCTAACATGCTATGAATAACTGTTAAATGCAATTAGCAAAAGTTATATATATTGTCCTTATGAAATTGCCTGGAGATCCCCAATATAAACAGCAGATTTTACCAATTCTGTGACAGTTAAATAAGATAGTTCAACATATATACATATATATACACACATATGTCTATGCCTACTCATGCACATTTACTGCTACATTAGCAATGTAGAATGGAGTGCTGAGCAAATATGGATAAGCTGAATTTGATTCCTAATACTGTTTTATTGTTCCCTAGAGCTTAAAAAAACCCCACAAAAAAAGTACCTAATGCCAGAGGCTTTGAGCTTATCAGATGCCTTAAAGAAAGCCACAGTGGTCCTGGTCAGGGCTTGAATGAAGGCCTCAGAGGCAAGAAAGGAGTCTGTGGGATGCATGTGTTTTCTGCTTTTAATCTTGCAGCTATTTCAGTCTCCCACAGAAGTTCTTGTATTTCAGATTGTTCTCATTGTAAAACCTTTGTTTCCTTTTCTTCTTATATCTTAAAAAGAAAATTGTATACAAACAGTGGGAAAAATCCTAAATTACCAGCTCAATTTTTATTCTAAACATTACTTGCATAAGGCTTCAAAAGAAATAATAAGCAGTGTTTGAAATAAGGTCTTCAGCATTTGGCTTATGGTATAAAGTGTGCTGTGGATAACATTTCAATTACCAAGTTACTGTGGCCTCATCCTGGAGCCATTTCCCTTTAATTTTGTCCCACAAGTGCACATAGCTGTGATAGTACTTTTCTGCTACACTTGTACAGTATTCTTTGCTTTACAAGTCCCTAAACAGATTTCATGAGTCATACAGCATGTTGATAGTAAAGGGGTTTCCTCCTGCAATAAGTGGGTATTTAGCCTTTGAAAAATAACTATCAATACAACATTTGTAGGCTTCCTCTTGATGGAACACCCTAAGATTTTGGGTTCTTCTTGCATGACAGAGCAGTCCGGTAAGTAATGCCTACCCATACTCCAACGCCCTTTAAATCTCCAGCCTGGTGTGTCAGATCCAAAAGCAGTAGACTTTATGTCTGATAGGTCCTTGCAGGCAAATCCTGTAAGCCACAAATCCAACTGAGAGGGCTGCCCTTCCTCGGTATGACTCAGGTCTCAGAGGAGCTGCAGGACCAAGCTTTGAGGGCCACCCAGCTCCCACACAGCATGAACATAGTGGCTCCACCTCCCAGGGAGGTTGTGTGAGGCCCCTTTCCTTGTTGAAGTGACATCCCAGGGGCCCTGGGAAAACATAATGATGGACTGTTGAAGTGGGAGTGAAAAGTCAGAGGCTTCTTTTTAGGAGAAGGTGGGCTGGGCAGATGTTATTTGTCCCATTTGTCTTTTCTCTTGCAGTTGGTCCCTGAGCTAATCTGACTGTTGGTAACAGAGGAGCCATCGGAGGCACAGGCAAGGGATGCAGAAGAAAATGTCAGTTTGTGATTCAAGAGAAGGAAGGGAGTCCCACTCAAAAGATTCCTGTTTATGAAGTCCTGAGAGATCCTCAGTTACTGACATAATCCTGCATGTGACAAAAGCAGTGCCCAGTGGGGTAATAATGACATTGGAGTCTGGACAGCTCTTATAAGGTAGCACAAAGCCCAGATGAGCCCATTGGTTTTGGTAAACTTCTCTAGGACTGGGTCATTTATTTTATGGATAGTTTCACAGATAATATTTTTCTAAGGAGTTAGATCTGTAATGGTCAGGGTATGGCACAATTCTATGGCTTGATTCTGTAGTGGATTCAATTTCCCAAGTTATTTGGGGATAAGTGTTCCTTTAGTTTCTGTGATTTGAAGCATTCTGTATAAAAGTTGACATCACCATTGTTAATTGTACACATTTCAATAGCCCAGTACATTAGGTGGCTACATGGGATAGTAATAGCTAGTCATGATCTTTAGAGCTAGTTGGGTAAAGTACAAGTACTTGCATTATTCAAAAGAAGTTTAAGACCAATACCTATACACAGACACATGCACACACATATTCTGTGCAAATGCTTCAGTGGCTATTTTATTATTTTGCAAGTAATAATTAATTTTCTTTTTGGTTAAGTTTCTCCATTTGCCCTTTGTCTGATGATCTACCTGTTGCTAAATAATGCTCATCACTGGAGATCCTGACAACAGCGCAACAGGGAAGGTGTGCTCAGGAGAGCAATCTAATAAAATTATGGAGATGGGCAGATCATGAAACTCACAGGACACCTGCTTGCATTTTAAAATATAAAATTTTGAGGTTCAGAGAAAATGTTTTGTCTTTCAGGTTTTCATATTTCATAGAAAAGTCAAATGGAGCGTGAAAAACAGACCTTGGAAAATTAATCAAAGCCCTGATTTTCTGCAAAAAACTGCTTCTGTAGAAATATTTACATCAAGCTGCCAAAAGCATAAACCCCCCTGCTGATTCAATATAGTGCTCTGCTCTGAATTGTAAAAATGAGTATGGGTTCCCAGACATTTGCATATATACTAAAGACTCAAGTCATGTTCCAGCATAAGTTTGTCTTTACACAAGATGTCAGTCCCTTGAATTTCAGTGAAAGCTCTTGCTCCCAAGCAATGCCTGGAAGATCTGCTTCCAGCTCTTAATTTTCTTCTTGCTTGATCTCTCTGTTAGTTAATAGAAGCTATTTACACTTCATTACCAAGACACTACTCTGTCAATATTAAACTATAATTGATCCTCAAATTCACCATTAACATCTCCTACAAAGTGAAGTGTACATTATCTTTTTGTAACGCTTGCTTCAATTGAGCAGTGGTTTGCATCAAACACTTTCTTGTGTTAATGATATTCTTGCAATTCCCTTTGTAATATAAATTATTTAATTATCAATCATGACAATCCTGCTATGAGTTTGAATTGAGTATTTCATGCTTTTGTTTATCAACCCTGTTGAACAAAAATGATGACTGGTCTCTCTTAGTTACTGTTGCTTTGGAAACAAGTTACATGTCTTGATTTGTAAATTACTGTTCTTTCAAAAAAAAAACAAACAAGAAAGTATAAAGACTCTGGCCTAGACCTACCTACCTTCCTTCCTTCCTTCCTTCCTTCCTTCCTTCCTTCCTTCCTTCCTTCCTTCCTTCCTTCCTCTATTATCACTAATATGCTTTGTCTAAGAGCTGTATTTTATATTGGTAGGCTACAGCTTCTGAGCCCTCTGAGTCAGCCTTCTGAAGGCTAATTAACTCATAATTCAATTTTGAGAAGGCATTTATCAGCAGAAATTTATAATCAGAGAGGAAAGATGGTGTAACGACTAATGAAGTCTTGTTCCAAGGTCTTCCCCAGTGACCTTAGCAAATCTCTGTGTAAATACTGTTATTCTCTTTTCGTGTGTCTGGTTTTTGAGCAAGGACTATTGCTGTATATGAGAATGACTTCAAAGTGGTGCTGTCCAGACACTATTCTTCAAATATGCTTCATGTTGCCTTTGAGTCAGTAACAGGTCTCCAGAGATTTCCCCAACATAAACAGGGTGCAAGGGTCCACTGTTAGTTAACCTCTCAAGTAAGAAGATAGAAAGCATGGAAAAATCTTTCAGATTCCATCATAATACAGCCTCTACTATAAAACCTTAATGCAGTATATTTGTAATTATTTAATTGTAGGCTTTAAATGGAATTTAGATTTAAGATGTATCTGTCTAATTCTTGAGACTAAGAAGGAACTTACATGGATATCAATTAAGTCCATGTAATTTTTAAAAATAGCTGTTGTGAAACAGAGAATGTAGAACAGGTACACATCCATCCCATGACTTATCCTTCAAATACACTGTTAGAAACACATCTTTATCTAACATCCAGTAATTGCCTCATTAACTCCAAAAAACTGTTAGGATGCTTTGTCTTTTGTAGTGTACTCAAGATGTACTGAGTTATTTTTACATTGGAAGCCAGCAGGGAGTCTGATTTTAGTACTACCTGTTCAGCATGATGCAAGATTTCTGGCACTAATCCGGAAAAAGCTGTTTTATTTTTGTCAGGGATTGAAATGCTTTTAAAAGTTACCAAGCTGATAACTCTCGAGACTGGTGTCCTGGTTTTATCTGTTGGATGGGTACAACACTAGCAGTGACTAGTGCTGCTCAAGCTGCCCTGCATTATTCTATTGGCATCTACTCCAGGCAGATGTAGAAGATCCACATGTGAAAAGCAGAGAGACAACCTTCATGACTTCATAATGGAAAGCAGTAAGAATTCTGAAGTGCTGCTAAATACTAAAATCCTCTATTAGAATGACACTCAAATCACCATGTTTATTTTCATCAGTCTTGACTGGTACCAGTTAATGGTAACTAAGTTTGATCAAATAAGATATTTTCTCCCTAATTTTTGTATAGTCAAAAGTTCTGCCAGAGGAAACTTCAGAGCAGGAGCCTAAAGTTAGGTGCTGCAAATGTTAATATTATTCCCCATCAAATTGCCAAAGGTTGAATATCCTTACAACAGACATACAACTTGTTCCACCATTCTCCTTACAAGCCCTGGAAATTATTACCTGTTGACATTCTCCTAAACTACATGAAAGGAGGTTGTAGCAAGGTGAGAGTCTGTCTTTTTTTTTCTTTTCCCAAGAAGCAAGAGATAGGATAAGAGGAAATGGCCTCAAATTGTGCAAGGGAATTTTAGATTAGATAGTATGAAAAGTTTCTTCACTGGGAGGGTTATCAAGCACTGGAACAGGCTCCCCAGGGAAAGTGGTTGAATCACCATTCCTGGGGGTATTTAAAATCATAATTTGAGTTGGAAGGGACCTTTAAAATTCATCTAGTTCAGTCCTTCTTCCATGACCAGGACATCTTCAACAATATCAGGTTGCACAGAGCCCTGTCCTATTTGACTTTGAATGTTTCCAGGGATGGGGTATCTAACACTTCTCAAGACAACATGTTCCAGTGTTTTACCACCCTCATTATGAAAAACATCTTCCTTATATCTAATCTAAGTCTACCCTCTTATAGTTTAAAACCTAAAACATTTGCCCCATCTGTCTTGTAGGCCCATTTCAAGTACTGGAAGGCTGCAATAAGGTCACCCCAGAGCCTTCTCTTCTCCAGGATGAACAACTCCATGCCTCTCAGCCTTTCCTTATAGGAGAGGTACTCCATTCCTCTAATTATATTGGTAGCCCTCCTCAGGACTTGCTCTAATAGGTCAGTCCTTCCTGTGATGCAGATGTGGTGCTTAGGGACATGGTTTAGTGGAACTTGCCAGTGTTAGGTTAATGGTTGGATTCTTTAGGATCTTAAAGGTCTTTTCCAAATAAATGATTCTATGAATCTATGATTCTAAACCCACAAGTCTCCAGTTCTCTCCCCAGGAAACATATGTACAAGACAAATGTTTTATGGGTAATGTTGGTCTTGAGAAAGCACTTTTTCAGTTCCATCTCCCAAAGCACTTCAGCAGAGGAACACCTTGACACTTTTTTAATATTCTGGAGCAAAGTACTTGCATTTCTATAAAGTATTGCCCAGGACACTGATACTAATGAGGCACACATTCCTATAGGATTGATATATTTTAATTTTACGCAAATATTCTGAATTTGTAATGCAAAAGATATTAAATTTAAAGCAAGCAAACAAACAAAAAGCCCAATAAACACTATTGTAAATATTTAATAACAGCCTGGCAACATAAAGAGTAGTTGAACAAAACCATCAGTTGATCCTAAGCTTGGATCTGGAAGTCATCTAGCTCACAAGCTATAGACAAAAAGAGCTACCTAGTCCATGTTATCAGGGATGCAGAATTTGCACACAGTATCTGCAAACAGGTTGCATTCATGGGATATGCCATATTAATGATGGACTGGGGAACAGAGAATGCATTTCTGTTTAATCTTCCTTGAGGTTCCCCACAAGGGAACAGGAAGGGAGTGGGACTGGAGTTTCCACTGGGATGTCTACCTCTATTGTGACTACTGATCCTAAACTCATTCAAGATGGAGGTTGATCCTAGAAGACTCCTTTTCATTGTATGGAAGTGTTAATGCCCATTTTACAGTCATCTGCCCATGGTAAATATGGCTTGTTTATCGTGCTTTGTCTAACCTACTAGCAAATCTTTACTGTAATGAGAGGTAAAATGCTCTTCCTACACTGGCATTTTGTAGCATTTTTTTAGAATTCATCCCAAAGCTGTTCTATACAGAGCATCTATTGCAAACATGTACAAACATGGGATTAGTGCTGCATCTCATTACTAGTGCTCTTTTGAGACTAGAAGGTTTGATAATCAGTTTGGGATGGCTAATTTCCAAATTTTGTCCTTAACTGCTATATTGATACTAATACATATGCATACATATGCTCATTCTCTGCCCAGCAAATAGCCCATTCACTGTCTGACACACTTCTTTGTTAATTAGCCTCAACTTTCTTAAGAATCCCTTTCAATTTGCTCCTACATGATATATTAAACCAAAATTATGAAGCTTTCATAAGTCTAGGTGTTAGACTGAAGCACATGACATATAAGCACCAGGCACTGAAGACAACAGCTTAAAGTTGTAACAGTCATAATTATCACTCTTTTCTCAAATAAGAATTCTTTATTCCTGTTTAGGATCTATGTACTCACATATTTCACAGAAAATTATTTGTTGGTCTTTGAACTGCAAACTCCTCAGGTCTCCATAGGAACATACATTAAAGGATAATACTAGATGTTCTTGTGGAAGCTGAGATCTGCAGTATTTGAAAGATTTAGTTCCTAAAAATATGCTCTGATCTATTGTGAATCAGGTGTCTCAGTCTATCCACTCCCCACTTAATGCACTAATAAAAAAAATAATTTCCAAATGTATTAGAGACTTCTTCAACAACACAACAGAGTAGACAGTATTAAGCTATTCTTTTATCAGCATTAGCTACAGAAACTTTGAAATTAAGAAAGAAGTGGCCTTCATCTTAATATTCCCAGCAAGAGTAATGAACAGCATTCAGGGGATAAAAATATTGACCTCATTGACATTTATGGCTCCCTTTCCACCTCAATGAGCTTGGCAGAATAGTCAAGGGGTTTTGTATCATCTCATTTCATTCCTTTTCCATGGACTAGCACTTACTGCTCTGGCCTAAATTCTGCCTTCCTCAGAAGAAAAGTAGTTATAAAGTGGTTGAAAAGTATTTAGCACATTATGCTCATTGTTACAAATGTGACTGGACACACCTAATCAGGTGAAACAGGTAGTTATACACAAAACGGTTTTGCATGCTGGTGGAGAGGGAGCTGCTGTAACATGCGGAATGTCAGAAAAAGAAAAAGAAAGCATTGCCCCAGAATAATTTTTGTCAAATGATAGAGAATGAAATATGTATCTCAGATTTTCTCATTTGGTCTGTGTTTGACCAGAAGTCAGAGGGTAACAAAAGATGCTTTGTGACACAGAATCTGAAGGGAAAAGCCCAAATGCTGAGAAGAGGAAGCAGAGAAACCTTCACTTCTAGCATGTTCTTGAGCTTGTAAAAAATGCAATCAGAGCCTTTCTTCACTGTGGATAAAAAGATCTTTGAGAAGCAGCTACTCTGGTTATATTTGCCTCTTAACGATGCACCAGGACTACTTAATTACTCCAGCTGCCTAAAAAGATTCTGCCTCCCCAGCACAACATAAATATCACAGTCTTCTCCCTAAAAAAAGTCCTAACAGTTTTAGAACATATGAAGTTTTCACATCTCTTTTGATTGTTTCTAGCTAGGGATGAAATAAAACCAAAGCCATCTGTAGAAATCAGTGGAAAGAGCTGCGATCTCTATTAAGATCCCTACCCAGAAGCTGTGTAGTTATTTAATGCTAAAAGTCAGTTGCTATCTCACAAGATTATCAGAGCCATAGACAAGACCTCATTCATCATTTTCTTGGAAAGCTTTCTGCAACAGCATCATCTGTTTTGAATTGTAAATAAAGATATAAACAAACAATGTGAAAATAAAGAAAAATAGTATTGTTTTGCATATCTGATGGAACATATATTTTTATTTCCAAGTAGTATGTAGTGAGGTTCAACTCACAGTGAGTGGCGTTCAAGAGAGCACAAAGGACTGAGATCAGAACCTTAGAAATATTCGGTTTCTCATGTTGTTTTTGAATGACAACAGTGTACTTTCCTGACATTTAATGACTTGCTTTTCTAACTATAACTCCTACTTCCATCTTTACTTCTTGAAACATATTTTGAGTCTAATAGGCTGCAAAGACAATCTTTAAATTAAAAGGTGCTGCTATAATCTAAAATCTGTCTTAACAGAGGTTTTTTTGTGGTGATGTACATTCCTCAGGTTTAACTGGACCTCATTTAGTTTGATGTTTTGAAATATGAATCCCATCACCTTTGTACAGTTAATGTAAGACAGTTTGATATTTCATCAGCAAAAGAAAACAGAAGGCCATAGGCCTATATTAACAAGTAAGTGATGCCAGTATGAAGTAATGTCACCATAGCAACTCAGCTTGCACACAGGATGCTGTATTTAACCCTGGGGAGCTCTTAAAACTCTTTGTTCCTGACATAGGTAAACACTTCGTGGCAATGTGGATGTGCCTTCAGTGTATAGCAATAGATTTGTCTTAGAAATGTGCAAATGCTTTGGCCCAATATAACTTCTATGAAGCCAGTAACGTATGAGCACTCAAAGAGATGTGCCTTGTGGAAACCATGACTTGCTTTTATAAATGTACAAGATTGCTTGCTCTTTTTGGAACTGGTAGGGAGTTATCTGTAGAGCATATTGCAGTAAGACGGAAGCATCTTAGCAGGAAAATATGCCCAGGAATTACTCTTGGAGTTTTATTCCATTTTCCTCTTGCCAGTCCACAAACATACTTCTATCTGCACAGTTACTGTGAGCTTTGTCAGGAAAAGGAGGACAAACACATGTGCTTTTGTGTTTCTCTTGCAGATTTGAACTTTCAAGCTACTAATCTAGCCATGTGGATGCTATTGATTAGAAATGTGAATCTATATGCCCTCAAATCAGGTAAAAGTCATATGAATTATCTTCATGAGACAGTCATGCTGCTGGTAAAAAAGCTCTAGGCAGGCAATTTTTGCAAAAACTGACATTTCAATAGCCTTTGGTAGAGAACATAGGAGTTGTAGAGGTGTGAATCATAGGATCAAAATGAATTCTTAGGAGAAACAAACAGTGGTAGGCTTGAATATTTTATGGTTACTGCATCCCCTCATTGGTCAGGCTATAATTCTTCACTGTTCCTCCATTTAGATTAGATTGACTAATATGATAAAATACCCAGTGCAAGAGACCAGATTCACTGGAGAACTTGTTGCCTAACTACCTTTAAGGGTACCTAAATCACAAATAATTAACAGTTTCACAAAACCCTCCTGAGCTACTTTATGTGTCTACAACCCCTCAGTACCTCGGTTTCCAGCGGTAACTTGCTCTAAGTTACCACATTTCTGCAGAAACAACAGATGCTCAACCACGCAGTGCCTGTCTCATACCTATGCCCTGGCAAGACTTGCAAATGAGGCCTTTCCCAACTGTATCTCACCCACAGGATAAAAGTGCTGATATCTTTATATAAAATCATTTTCTGGTGAGAATCACCCATTTGGGACAAGGAAATTAGAAGGTCTGTCAGTAGAAGAGACATATTTATGGACACCTAAATTCTAAGGCAAGATTTAACAGAAAAGCCCCATTTTGCCTTTTAAGGAATTTATTAGCAGGTATACTAATAAGTGATAAAACAATGGTATTCATACCATACAAGAGAAAAAGAAAAGTCACTGTTACAGAATTATATCATACCTGACATAGTGTGGATTATGACCATATAAAGATGAAATATAGAGAGAGACCTGTGTTTCTTCCACACTCTGCTATTACACTGTTGTTCAGAAACATGTGCTTGTACTGCATTTTAGTAACCTGTCTGAACAGACAATTTAAAACTCTCCATTATATTTAAGTGAGTTTTACATTATTTCACAACCCAAAACTGTTGTGAAAGTGGAAAAGTGCTGAAAAAAATCTGGTAAATAAGAGAGCAAATAAAGAGCATGAATACTTTTAAATTTCTGCCAAGTATCAAAATCAGTTTACAAGACTAGCTGAAAGTATTTTGGCCAGCCCATCAGTTTCCAAGTCAGTAATCTGTAAAAGCTGTGAATTCTTTAAAAGTCAGGTCCTGTGCCTAGTGAATTCAGATGCCAGAGGTTCCCCACTGACTT
>NW_008658893.1:14819-36707 GCF_000695815.1 Acanthisitta chloris
TAAATGTTGATCCATCTTCCAGACAAATACATTTTGGCCCAGCTCTTCAGTAAGGTACAATCCTGTGACAACCTTCTCAGTGGTTGACTGTGATTAGAGACTCTCTGTCTTGGGGCCAGGGACGCCCATCTGCCAGTCTGACCTCCCTGCTGGGACATGGACTTCTTGACTAATTCAAAAACCTTAGACACAGTGGAAAGATTGTTGAGGTCCATCTTCCAGACAAATACATTTTGGCCCAGCTCTTCAGTAAGGTACAATCCTGTGACAACCTTCTCAGTGGTTGACTGTGATTAGAGACTCTCTGTCTTGGGGCCAGGGACGCCCATCTGCCAGTCTGACCTCCCTGCTGGGACATGGACTTCTTGACTAATTCAAAAACCTTAGACACAGTGGAAAGATTGTTGAGGCATATCCAGTCCCTGACTGTGACTCATGCTATTCATGTTACTCATCCATGTGGGCACTAATGAAGTGACTGTGAGGATCTGGGAACACAGGGGATGGAGTCCAGGTCACAAGTGATGCTTGCCAATACTCCCATTTGACTGCAGAGGCCTACCCAGGGTCATATGAGTCATGAATTTGAATGCAGATCTTTACTAATAGTGTCAGCATTGGTCTTCAGCTTCCTTAAAAATAACATGCTGCTTTTTAAAGGTGGAATGGTGAGAAGAGGGAGATTGTGACAGGGAAACTGTCTGATACCAGTGCTCAAACTTTGGGAGAAAGACTTTGATCTACGGTTAAAAAGATACTCATTTGGTCTCCAGAGGAGTCAATTACAGAGTTTCAAATGCTGTTTGAAATGCTATATGTCATTCACAGTATTGCAGAGACTAGCAAAATGTCTAATCTAATCCCCAGACTGACCTTCAGGTTTTTTCAATAGAATGACTGCAGATCCGACCATAACTTCAGCTATTTAAAATTATTATTCTGAAAAGTTAAAACTGCTTGCAAAACACTGTCTAAATTCAAGCAAGGACATATAAAACAAATTGTGATGTCTCATAAATTCAGAAAATCACAGAATAGTTGAGGCTGGTAAAGACCTCAGGAGGTCTCCAGTTCATGCCCCCTGCTCAAGCAGGGTCACTACAGCAGGTTTCTTAGGTCCACGTGCATTCAGGTTTTGAGTAGCATGAAGCTGGAGATGAAAGGTTCCACAACCTTTCTGGGAAACTTGTTAAAGTGTTTGGCCACACTTACAGAAAAAAAAAACAAGATAAAATTCTCTTGTGTGTAAGTGTAATTTCCTGTATTTCAGCTTGTGATCATTGTCTCTCAGCCTGTCACTGGATATGACTGAGAAGAGTCTGGCTCCATCCTCTTTACACCCTCGCAGTGCATAACATTTTTGGAAAGGTGAATGTTGGGAAAAGGCATCATAGACTATAATGCTAAGAAAATCTCATTTCCACGGACGAGAGTGAGGCAGTACCACAGCCACTGTGGTGGTTTACCCACACCCAAGTAAAGTGAGTGCTGACCCCCCTCCTCTGCATGTCATTGTTACGGAGTGACTGCCAGGAACAATTTTCAGTGATTCATATTAAGAGTGTGAAGGTACCTCACATGCAGTCCCATTTCATCTAAGTAGTTTTATTAATGATTGAATGATGAAATTGAATCAATATGTTTAGAAAATCTACAGAGTATGAAGAGAAAAGTTTCTAATACTTTGGTGACAGGAAAAAAACTGGAAATTAAATGAGTCTAAAAAATCAGATATCATCTGAAATTAAAAGCAGATTAAATTCAACAAAGGCATGCAAATAGACAAATATAACAGTAGTGACTTTACACAGAGAAGGATCTGAGGGTCTTAGTGAATCATAAACTGGCTATGAGTAACAACACAATGTTTTTTTCTGAGAAAAAGCCTTGGTCAAATATATATTGTATATTGTATGCAACCCTTGGGAAGCAATTGTTTTGCTCTACTCGGGAGCCAACTGGATCTCAGACCACTGTGTCCACTTTTAGACATTACATTTTTAAAAAGATGATGACTTGGAGAAAATCCAGAGTATGATGCAAAAAATGCTAAAGGGTTTAGAAATCACAAACCATAAAGATAGGCAATTCCATTCCTCAAGGCTACAAAAGGTAACATTAAAGGTGACAGAATAAGTCTTCTAGTATGAAAAAAAAATTATTATAAATAGAATAATCATCACTTGTATCTTAAGACCAGTGAGAAAGGGCAAAAAGAAATTACTCTAAATATTGTAATTTCTAAATTGCACTATTGATGTAGTCTTTTAAGATGCAATATTGTGGCTGTTGAAGTACTGAAGTATTTAAGAATATTTGTGAATGGTTGGGTGCGTTTAAGGAGAGTTCATACCAACACCTGTTGGGGACAATGCAGGGGAGGGACAGAACAGCCTCCTGTTGTCCTTCCCAGATCTGCATCTCTATGGTTTTAGGATAATGAGTCTCAAAGCAAGTTAACAGGCAAATGTAAATTCTGATTCCTATAAAGAACATGAGTGTCCTTGGAGGGGGGAAAGGTTCACATTTACCGATCTCTAGATGGGATAGAGATCTATAAGCCGGAACAAAAACCCCGGATAATTTTTCTCAAGTGTCCTGAAAAAATATCACCAAAGTTCTTACTACACAAATGCCCAGGTCATCATCTGGTGTAAATCAGTGTGCCACCATTGGCAAGATGGTGCACTTTGTGGAAGATGAGTGGCATAAAACTTCTGTATGTAAATTAAACAATCAAAGCTATGGTCTGAATCTAGCGACACATCTTGAGAGAGACAGAAATCCAGCTCTAATTTACCAGTCTGCAGTGTAAAGAAGAGGATATTAATCTGGGACATCCAGTCTTTATTAGTAAAACTTAATTATACAGCACAGTTCATGTGAAGGCAATGGCTGCTACTACTCTCCCACATAAAATGATGTTGCAGGGCCCAACCAGCTCCATAAATGCAAACAGAAGCAAACCTGCTGCTTTTTGGCAGCCAGAATATCTGAAGTGAACTTTGACTAAACTTCAAAGGCACAGACACTCCTGGTGTTCCTTAGTGAAAACCTTGCTCTCCTTCCAGTTGGATGGGCTGCACTCAGGGCAGGCAGATCTCTCTTTAGTGGAGCTATCACTGAGCTCAGTCGCTGTGAACTGGCCACTCACTCTAGTGAATGCTGTGTGGTTCCCTATTAGAATTAAAATCATCTAGGAATACAATGGGGGTTTTATTTTTTAGAATATAATTCCAAATGGTGTAATAGATAATGCTTACAGATCCCGTAAAACATTTTTGTTGCTAAATTTTAGAACAGTGTTGCTACCTTTTGTAAAATTCTGTAGATTTTGTCACTAAAAGAAGCCATGCCCAGATGCCTTTCTCCATAGCAAGGTCATTTCAGGGCAACATACAGAAATTTATTTCTTTACTGGTACAGTCTAACATTGTCTACATCTCCAAATAATTTCACAATAAACTTTGTGGGACAGATTCATTCCTGAAGAAAGCCAGCAGAAGTCAGTATAAACAGACTTATATGAACATCTTTTCACCAGAGTGGAATTTATCATCCACTTCACTGTTGAAAAGTTTGATCCGATAGTAAGGCATCAGAGAGAGGGACAAAAAAAAGTATGATAAGGCAAAAGGTACTGTCACTGCCTGACAAAACCTATGGTAAAAATGCTAGTGTTCCTTCAAACCCAATTCATTCCAATAATTACACAGTCATTAAAGCAACAGTCTAAAGGGAAAAATACCTTTGTGGAAGACTTCATGTGAACAGTTATTTAATCTGCTTTTTAGAATATCTAGATGAATGGCTTTTTGCTGAATTTAGGACAATCTATTATCAGACCTTTGCAGTCATTCTACTTAATTACTTTTCTGCCAGGATGATTTTTACCCCTAGATCTATATATAAGGCTAAGTTAGAGGGGGAAATTTTATTCTTGCAGCTGTAGGAGTCATTTTCATCATTCTGTGAGTGGTGTCACACTGTATGTTCCCCACATTATCCAACAATAAATAGATATCTATTAATTTCCAGGTAGCCTCTTCAGTACTGTGTCTGAGGGCTGCTGCCACAATCAGATCCAAGCATTTAAACTATGTCTTATCCCCAGTGTGAGCAGCTCAGTCCCAAACACAGATTATCAACACCCTTGCTGTGCTGCAGCTTAGCCAGGTATGCTCTCGTATTCCAAAAGAATATGTTCCTCTCACCCACCTTACCCACTAAGCACCCTAACAACCCAGTTATAGACACGTTTTTGCACTTTCATTCCCTCAGGAGCCTGATGAATATTCATTCCATGCAAAGTGGAACAGTTTGAACAGAAATAATGGGATGCTTCACCCTTGTGCCTTAAAATAGCCGACCTTTTGTGATCAGCATATTCACCTCCAGATGGGGGATACCAGGTCAGATTCCCTCAGGCAGGAGAAGGAATGCAACCCAAGCTTCCTACAGTCCTGCTGGGACAGGTGGGTTTTATGATACAAGCTTGTTCTTTGCTATATCTTTCTGGTTAGCTAGGCTTACCTTGTATCTAAATATAACACTTGATCCCATAAATAATATTGGTCATTTCTGAAAAATAAGTATGACTACCTCTGTGATGCTCAGCTGAGCTTCCTTTCATTGGAAACCAGGGTGCATACAGCTGAGCCCCTAGCCTTGCCTGAGTAGGATACAGATACTTACTCAGACTGAGGAATATGAAAGTGGTCACTCTCTGCATGCTCTGTTTGGTAACCTGACGTGCTGGGTGCTCTGTGAGATGCCTGTCTTTCCTCATGCTATATGGAAGAGCTTCACAAGCTTTTTAAACTGAGGAAGCACCTAACTCTGGAAAGAGGTCTGTCTTGCAGAGTTGCCACAACTGTTTTCATTTATAAATATCTACAAGTAGTTTAGCCTAGAATGTTTGTTTATTCCTCTTTCTTTCTTCAACTGTCCTTGCTGTTCACTTGTGTATATAACACTATATATACATGGGGGGGGAGAAGGGGTTCAGTTTTGGCACTGGTTTTATGCAAAACCTTTTGATGTCTTGCAGACTACTAATTCGGAGTCATGGATCCTATACTGCAATAGGGCACCTGAAAGCTATCTGTTCTGCTACCAAAAATCTGTGCAGATTTGCTCTGATTCACAAATATTAGTGAACTTGTCTTCACTGCTTTCCTGTAGAAATGGTTAGTGCTGATATCCCATTGTCAGAGATGTCCATTGCTTTTAGATTGCCAACTTGGAATTCATGTTTCAGAGCACTTTTTCATGAAAGGACCTTTTAATGAAGTTTTATGCGGTGGGAACCAGCTCCAGCTGGAGCTGTAAGTGCTCACTATGCCTGCAAATTCATCCACAGCTGTTTCACATTAGATACCCAGAAAATGAGGAAAGCATAACTTGTGGTCACTTGTTGAAAACTGGGGTTTGTGTGACCTTCTCAGCACCGTGAAGAACATGAGAAGAGATACAGGGACACAAGCCCAGCAGTGGATGGCAGCACTCAGATTTGGAATGAAACAGGCAAGAGTTTTGGGGGGGCAAATATTTTCCTCTGGTTCACAGTCTTTATTTGACATAGGACAGAACTGACTGCATGCACCGAGTGTGTCAGAATGCCTGTGAAATATATAGTACTTGATCATCAAAAGGAAGACTACATTGTAACATAATACTTGTTAAAAGCAGTAGTAGTCCAGGAGCAGCCCCATCTTGTTCCTTCTAAGTGCTGGGGTTTCTGGTCAGGATGGGCAAAAGCAGATGTGATCACACAACCAAGTGTTGGCTTATCAGCTGATCTGGTAATCAAGTTTGGTTTATAACAGTTTAGGACATGTGAAAGATAAGCCTGGCCAGAGGCTAGTTTATGTTGTCTATAACTTAGGAAATGAAGCAATTATATAATGAATTCATTTGAACTTTTTTTTCTTTACTGGGAGGTGTTGCAGTTTAACTTACAGGAGATTTAAATAGAAAAATAATGCCAAGACTCACTATAAAGCTTATTTCAGGCTCAACAAAAAGAACAAGTAGGTGTTGTTAGACAGTAGGGACAGATAAGAGCTGTGACTGTTACCACTTGCAGTAGTGGACTCATGGTAGCCTGGGACTAAACTTGTTTGTACCAGGGGCAGCTTGTCTAGGATCCTGTATGTGTATACACATCCATCCCTGTGCACGTGAGTTGATGGCAGTGTCAGGAGTGTACCTATAAACATGGCCTGAGACCTTCTGAGGCACTGAGGCAGGAAAACTTCTGCATTGGTTTATTCAGAGTCTAGCAAAGCAAAATTACCTTTTCTTTCTCTTTTGTTAAATAAAATTGGAAAGCAAATATCCCTCTTTTCCCCTTCTTTTTTTCCCTTTCTTATGTTGTGTAAGATCAACTTATATTTGAAAGCTGTATAATTACTTGTCCAAAGAAACAGCAATGGTAGAACAGACTTCAGGCCTGGAACAGTCTTGTCAAGAAAACTCCTTGGAAAGTTGTCACCCTGAAGCAGTAGGGGAAGCAGAGGTCACAACAGTTAAACCTCTGAATTAATGTGGTTTTTCTATGATTCTGATTGTTTCTGCTGATTTTTGTTTCTATTTATGCATTTTTCCTCCCCTCATTTAGGAAATTCACAACAATATTCACGTATATTTGTTATCAAAATAATCAAATTTTATTTGATTTTACATTCTTCTTCACCTTCACAACTTTAAGAGATGGTGTAAAGCTTGATCTTTATTGCTATTAAGATGAAGGTTTGAGAAATCAGGAAGTCAGAATTACAGCTGGAAAATTTAGGAAAAAACCACAAGCATATATGGCATTTACACAAATAGTGAAAAAGTCACTAGTGCAAATACTTACAAAGATGGGGCTATGAGACATAAAGAAGGGATGTGGTGCTCGCCATCGATCATGGGCATTGCCTTGTTTTGCCATTGATCATTACATACAGACCAAAAAGAGATAAGGCAGAACTTTCAATAGCAAAATGTGTCCTTTAGATTCTGTACATACTGCAGAGAGCATCCTTGCACTATTAAAAGGTTCATAAGATGATCTGTGGTCCTTCTTGAAGAGTAGCTTTTATTTACCCACACGGAAGAGATGACTTGCTTCTACTTTTTTCAATGTTGGTTTCTAGTGGTGAAGAAACAGCAGACCATGACTCCCCTGCAAAAGCTACAATGTGCAAGAGAAGGTCTAGGACACTTTTTTTCATTTGCTCCATATAGAAACAGACTTGCATGGTACTCCATAGAAGATGAGCAATGAGTATTTGCTTAAAAGAAAGGTGTCTAATGCTGAGTTAGCACAAACTTTAATTAGGTATAAGATAAACCTTATTTTTACTTTGCCTTTTATGTAGCAAGTAAATTCTTTTCTTAAATTATTTTGGATGGATAATCCCCAGCAGACACTGGTGAACTGATCTGAAGAAAAACAGACCAGGTCTGAGCTTTCATCTTCCTTCTGGGAGTTCCCAAGCAGTACTTATGAGAGATATGGACAAACCGGCAGGGCAAGAGATACTGGGAAACCTAAGCATAAAAGGATATGAAAGGTACAGCAGGGGAGAGAGAATTTTTAAGTGGAATGCAAAATTATGCAGAAATCTTGTGGGTTAGATTCTCTCAAAGCCAAAAATTACTCATCCCTTTCAAATGCAAATGATGTAAAGATGTCTTCTATTTGAAAAGGTAAGAGTGCTCACGTACTAATGACACATAATATCAAACATATTTTAATTCAGATTATCTGGAGTCTGCTAGTCAGGAAATTGATCTAGGTAGCAACAAAAGTAATTAGAGTTATTTACAGAAGTTTCAAAAATAGGCTATACATTTTTACCAGAAGTCTGTATCTGAGAAGGTGGTAGCTAGAATTAACTTCCAATTTCCTTGGTGATGGTAATGGCTCAATGAAAGTTTGCCTGTAGTGTGGTGAAGCTGGTGCTAGGCACATCCTCCCAAAAAATTATTCCTTTTAACCCAGTGCTCAAGAGGCCTTAGATTTTAAAGGAAGCAAAGTTCCAGTGCAATTTCTTACACTGAACTGTTAATTGAGGTTTTTGGGGGTTTATTTGCATGTAAAAGCACTGACTTGCACTTGAGGAGGAGGGGGTAAATTGGGGTAACAATCTAATAAAAAGTTAATTTACAAAAAGTGAATGTTTAAAAATGCAGTGTCTGACTTGTTTTGGCATATTCTCCAATGAATCATAAGTATATTTCTTTCTGTCTAGAAGATTATTAAGCCCCTCAAGTTCCTGTTGGGATACATTCAGCAGGGTGTGTAAGTAGCTGGTCTACAGAATTGTTTGCAACTGTCAAAATGTTCAAGTGGGTTATAAATAGCCCGAAATAAAGTAAAACAGCTTGCTTCCTCCACAAAATTGTATTATTGTTCCCTATGGTACTTCATGCATATCAGGAGATTCTTTTGTTATAATAGGGTCTGTGCTCCTTAACAGTCAAAAGTGACTGGGAAGAATTGAGTTAGAAGACTACACTGCACAAACGTGTCCCTGCTGTGTCACGGCTGCACTGCTCCCACTGAGCCACCCCGTGACCTTCACCCTCCACTGTCACCTGTAGTACCAATGTCCTTAGCTTTAGCAGAACTCATGTTGGAAAACAGATACGCGTGTGTCAGGTTTTTCCATGGTCTTTATTCTCAAAGATTTCATCAAGGGTGCCAAAATTTCTCCAAGTTGACAAAATTTCAGTGACTTAAAAAAACTGCCAGCAGTTGTGAGATCAGTGTTAAGACTGTGAATGTGTGCATCTTGTTCTCTGTAATGGATCTTGTTAGGATAAGAACATTCATAACAGATTTTGGTAATAACACAAAGGTACCTGCTCCTGCATCTATGTTCCAAGGGACCACAGGCCAGAGGGAGGGATGGGAGAATAGGACACTTTCTCAGGAGCAGTGTTGTCCTGCCCAGCACTATTCCTCTCTGACTGCCTGGCTCCCATGGCTACAGATCCTCCAGCTCAGCAATTTTAAAGTCTATTCCACAACCTGCTGAGGTCAGACATTGTCCTTTCCCTTTGAGGGGCTGAACAATATCCTTTAGCACATCAGTAACATTTTTGTGTGCTTAAAATCATAATGTATTTTGCTAAGTATGTTTCAGAGGCAGATCATCAGCTTTTGAATCTCTAACCAAGACAAGTTCATTGGTAATAAAGCTATGAAAAATTTATTTTCTTTTATGCTTTGGGGGGGTGGCTCCTAATATTTGTCTACTGTGCAGCAAGTCAATGTCGCTCAGTGCAAGTGTGTAGGACATAGAGAGAATTCAGACCATTTGTCTCCCTCATTGAGACTGAGTCATGGAAGGAAAGGTTCCCTTTAGATCTTGCAATATCATTCATTATTTAACACAATTCCGTATTTCATTTTGTAATAAAAAAGGTCTTTAAAAGCTTTAAGTAAAGGTGATCTCCATTTGTGTATGGAAAGGTGTGGAAAAACGTTTGGCAGACTGTAACTAATGCCAAGGGAAGCTGTTTTTGTTATTGTGTTTAAAGAGGATTATACAGTAAAAATGCTTTGATTTTAGCAATCAGGAAATTTTAAAAGAAGCTGTCTGGTCATGGCAGCTCTGTGTCTCTCTGGAGTTATGATATTCGCCAGAAAGGCAGGCGTTGCTATGGTAATTAAGCATTTTTCAAGGTCTTGGTTTTATTTCAGATTTCTTCAGTTATTAATAATTTTCCTTAAAAAGTTTGGAAAAATACCGGTGCATTAAAATATCACTTGTTCCTCATAAATGGACTATTTAGAGTCTAATCCTTGTCTTTTAAAAGTCTGTGGCAAATCTCCCACTGGCTCTTATGGAAACATGACTCGGCCTTAAATATTTGGCAATTTCTGTATCATTTCCTCCAAGTATATTTTTTAAAATCAGAAATATTGAAAATGCCATGGTTTCTGACACACTAATTCCACCAGGGCTTTTGCAGGCATGTTGTTTTTGGCAGCACAGTTTGGCTAATTTGAGAAGCCCCAAGGTCCATTTCACACCTCCTGCTGATGCAGAGTTGTCCTTTGAGGCACCAAGCAGCCTGACACTGCTGTTCTCAGCACACCATGTCTGAGAGGCTGCAAAATCACAAGTTGTTGTAGGAGCAAGACAAGAACTTCATAAGAAGGAAAAAATAAGAGATTATCATACAATCACAGGAGCATAAACCAGCAGGTTGGATGGGACCTCAAGGGTCATCTGGTCCAACCTTTCTTGTCAAAGGCACAGACTAGGTAAGACGGCCTAGAACCCTGTCAGCTGAACCTTAAAAGTGTCCAAGGTTGGGGAATCTGCCACTTTCCTGGGAGATTATTCCAATGGCTGATTGTTCTCATTTTGATAGGCAAAACAATGCTGTAGTCTGACAGCTGTCACCAGTGATGTTCCCCCTGAGTCACCTCTGCCTCAGGGTGCCATTCCCCCATAACTCATTGGCAGGATGAAATTGCGAAATCCCTCTATAAGTAGATCCTGGAGGCAGTTCCCAAACTGGAGCTGAAGACTATGTCACTCATCACTGCAACACGCAAAGTGAAGGTCTCTGCTCCTGCGGGAGCACAGAGATGCCAGAGGCTGCCTAGGCACCACTAGGCAGCTCCAAACAAAAATCACAGTAGCCAGGCACTGGGTGAGGAGATTCCTGCCTGTGCTTAGGTCAGACTGTTCTTTTGCATATTGAACTTCTCTGATACACCAAGTGGCTCAATCCTTTGTAAAGACAAGCTGGGCTGTCTTCCATCTCTTTGAGAATAGCTGAGTGGTTAAAAGCAGGCTGGGAGCTGTGTCTCCAGTCTCCTCTTTACTTGGCAATTGCCCTGACAGCTAAGGTATTGTATAAACAGTGATCAGTCAATGCTTCCACTGCTGTTAACAGCAGTTGCTGTTGCCATTTCATTAAATGTGTGTGTGCAGTCTGTGCAGATCAGGCCTCCAAATGGGTCTCTTAAGAGATATGGCTATTTTGTGAATCTGAGGATGGAGATGGAATCTTAGATCTGGATAAGGGTTATATCAGATGTTCAGGTCAAGCAAGAAAGTAGTATCTCTGGCTATTTGTGATGGCACAGCATTTGGCACCCCAGTAAGTTTTTCTGGATAAGGCTTAGGGACAGACAGACTTTCAGGCATCAGAGGAGGGGGACAGGATTTTTTCTTTTTGAATCACTGTCTTGAACCTTCACATTTTCTGCTTCAACAGTGCTTTAGACTTCTAAATGGTTTTTTTGGAACTTGTCCTTAAAGAATTCTGAGACAGATTATCATCTCAGTTTTGCCAAATATGTAGTGTCTATGTCCTGTGTGCCATAGTGGAATCTTTATGAAACTTCTGCAGTAAGGTGAGACCAAGTTTTCAGTCTTATTTTTCTAATTGGAAACTCTGCCTGAGTGGAGAAACAGAGTGTCCCTACAGTATATCCCCCCTTTTTTGCTGAGGCAACCTGTACAGGTAAGCTGGTTAAGTACCAGCATAGGTCTTCTCAGCTTCTCTCTTCTCCCAGAATAGGTTTACATTATTTTGATGCAGTGTGTCTTACAGTATATCTCAATAGCTTACTCAGCAGTTAAGAATCTATATATTTAATTGCCTACCACTTGAAGGTAATTAATTATAGTCTTCAAGATTCTGCCTCCTAAATGATCAGTTCATGATTAGTTCAGCTTATAATAGGAAAAACATAAACAAGCATTTTTCACTGAAGTGTGCAGGAAGAACTGGCTTCAGAGCTCAAAAAAGGAGCTGGCCTCAATATATTACTGGATCTGTCCCCAGTGTTTTGAATTGTCCCCTCAGCTGATTGATGAAAAGCTTGGAAACACAAAGTTTCTATGGCAAATATAACTGTCAGAAGAAGAGAACTTCAGAGATAAGAGAATTTCATTGTCCGGTCCATGAGTACATGTCAGTGATGCAGACTGACTGGCTCAGAGTTCAGGAAGTTCTTGCATTTTTCTGGTTTTGTCTCAATGGTTTCCTTCCATTTCTTGGAAATTGTGGCTATTGAAAGCATAGTCTGTAATAATTTTATTACAGCTGTTGTTCACAGGCACCAGTACTTTAGGTGGGCTGAAACCAGAATGAGAAATGTAGCACTGTTTGCCAACAATGTCAGGTCAACAGTCATTGCTGTCATGTTCATCTTCCACTGCATTTTCAGGGAAGTAAGTCATTGATCTCTGGTTAGATGGTATTCCACAAGATATTCTTAAAACAAATCAAATAATCAGCAAAACCCCACAAAGTTTAGTATGAATTTTTGTGGATTATCTTCAACTGAAAATATTTCATGTGGTTCATGTGTTTGCTTGTGGTCTTTTGAGCTAGCCATGCTTGCAAAGTGCCCAGACACTAGTGGTAACATTGACCAGTTCAGTTTAAATAAGTAGTTCCTGCCAAGTACTTTCACTGAAAGTCCTCACAGCACGTGGTTAAAGTTTGTAAGAATGAAGCAATGTGTATGTGATGGTGTACATAAGATCTAGAATGAAAGGTCTGGTTATTCTCCAGCTTAGACACGAGAGTAGCTTCTGGAGATTTTTACCAAAGTAAATTGTAATTCTCAAGGTGGCATCCTGAATTGTATAAAGGATGTGATAAGATGGTTTCTGAATGAGAAAGATTTGCCAAAATCCTGAACCAGCAGTAATATTTTTTTCAATATTTCAGTTTCTTGGCCAAGTATGGCTCAGACTTTTGACAAATTTTCCTCCTTCAGGAATCATGCAATGGGTGCACACTAAAATTCAGAGTTCCTGAGTCTCAAAATGACTTGGGTAGTTAGATGTGTATCTCTTCAGGAAGGCTTTGCCACAGTGACCATGGCTTAGCACCATTTGGCAGGTTGCAACAAGGTAATTTTTGATGGTATTTCTGAAAGCAAACGGATCAGTGAACAGAAGGAACCCACTGACTATTGAGCAAGAATACTCTGTTTCCCCAGCCCAATAAATATCTTGGGAATTCTTGGACTTGTTTGAACACTGTAGCTTGAGATTTGACCTTGATCAGCTTCTGATCCAGGGCTAATTTTACATTTACACAGTAGTTCAGCAAATTTCACTCAAGGTCTTTGACATTTACAGATAGGGTCCCATTTATGTATTGCAGCAGTCCACTCACCATTCTTGTGGTGTTCAGAGACCCTTTCTCAGACCAATAATTTCTGATCAATGGGCAAAGCTTGAGATGAGCCAAAACAGACTTGCAGGAATTTCCTGAGGATGAATGCCAACAGCCCTAAGGTGACTGCTAAACAGAACTAAGGGTCCCATGACTCACTTAAGCATCAATTGCAAGTACATGTACTGAAAGAATTGTGTCATCCAGGTCAGACTAAATTCGTCACAACATAGGTGTTCACAGGAACATACTGTTTAATGCAAACTATTACGTGTGAGATTGATAGCTGTAGATACCTCCACATTAGATGCATGGATCAAATTGCTGAGGACAAATTGGTCATTTTTAGGAGGTTCATTGTGGTCTGGTGACAATATCTATTATTCCATGATATCATCAAATATTAACGTAGTCATTGTCACTTGGTTTAACAGGACTGTGCCAAATCTCTTGCTGCTCTGGGTGCTGCCAACTTTCAAACCTGCTGTTCATAGGTGTCAGACTAACAATTTAGGGGGAGTATTTAAGGAGGAAATAAAATCACACATCCTAACAAAGTATTAGGTAATTTCTTTGCTTCTTTAGATGTCCCATGAAGGACTGTATAATATTTTGGACTTCTGAGCCAATGGCAGAGAGCTGGTCAAATCCTTTCCTGGCTTATTTTTTCAGTTCTGACAATCACCCAAACCTCTCAAATTTGAATTTCCACTTGCTTCTCTTAGAAGCAGCATTAAAAGTAAAAAATTACCTTATAAGAAGGAACAGTGGAGCATAAGGCTTCATTTTTCACTCAACACTTTCACTGATAATGTAAAACTTACTATTAGAGCTTCCACAATTGCCTCATGCTAATACCATTTAACAGGTTTATTCTTTTAAAGACACCTTCTGCAGAGCTGCTTGATGCCGTGTCTTTATTCAGGTGCTACTTCTTGCAAGGGGAAAAGATGGTTGTAAACAGAGGATGGGATGGTCTGTGATTTATTTATCTATTTGAAAAGAAAACAGGATGTTTCCACACAAACATAACACAGAAGGAAGACTCCACATAATAAATTAACAGTCTATTTATACTTCATTGAATAAAGATATACTTAACATGCTGGCAGTGTTGCACAATGTTTAGCTTGTATAGTCTGAACTTGTGTAGACCTTGTTTGGGGCTCTTGTGTTTTCTTTCTTATGATTTTTAATAGCATCCAGTTCATGAGAGCTGAAGCATTTAAAAACTCCTGCACCTCATTTGTTATTCTTTATTTCACTCCAGGGTCAATCACCCTCTACAAGGGCCTTCAGAATTATCCAAAGGACAAGTTGCTCAATGCCTCTCTTTAGCATATGAGTGTATCTTTAATAGTGAAACGTGGTGGATGCTCAGATTCCTCGTCCCTGAAACTAGGAGTTCCAGGGTACAGCTAGGTGTTACTCAGGATGAGAACTAGGAAAGGCTCTGGGGACAGCTGCCCCACTGCCATAGGACTGACCAGGAGGGAGCAACCAGAATCAGAAGATCACAGAACAGTTAGGGTGGGAAGGGGACCTCTGGAGATCAGGGTTACCTAGAGTAGGTAAGTCACTCTCTGCAGTGGCTCAGGCCTCGAGCCCTGTGAAAATGCAACAAAACAGAGAGACACTGTACTGCCAAATCTCCCAGACACTTTCCTGACCAGAAATACTCAGACAATTGAAGATTATTAATAATAATGTCAATTATAGAACCTGCTCTTGTTTCAATTGAAGGCCTGATGTGCTAGAGCAACAACCCCTTGGTGCTCACTGATTCAGGCTGTTTAAAGCTCAGTCCTTCTGAATAATTATTACAGTTGATGCATCAGACATCTTTTTTGTTGCTGCTAGCTTACCTTGTCAGCCACATTATTTTAGGAAAAGTCCACTGCATAATAGGTAGCCTCTGAAGTGTAGTAACATCAGAGTGTGAGGAAAAAAAATGAGGAGAATAGTTTCTGATTAGCTAAAAACTCAGGTTTGTCACACCATGTAATGACAGGTAAAAAGGTTGCTATATCAGAATTGCTGATTTTCATGGTTGGTGGTATTTTATATCCACTTCTGGAGGGAATAATTATGAGAAAAAGTAGATAGACTTACACGTACTAGTATTTCCAACTCAAGTTTTAGATTTGAACTGAAAATTATAGATAGGCATAAGTGTTTTCCTCTTTTAAAATCTCTAAATATTTTTATTTAGACATATACTCTGTACCTCTAAATCAATCTCACAGAAACACACTGAATTCCATCTCAAAAACTGAGAATGGTGATCCTGAGTTGTATTTACACTTGAGCTGGTTATGACTTAGTCTAATCTGTGAAAGGCTAAAGCCAAAAGGCATGATTTATTCTAATGGTGACACTATGACCATATGCCACATCACTACTCATACACAGGCATGAAGAATTAGTAAATGGTGGGCCAATATAAATGTATAGTGATTCTGTATTATGAGAGAAAGAGCTCCCTAGATTTGCAACAGGCAAGGAAGAGTCAGAAAACCCCAGCTGTGTTTCAGCAATGGTACTGCTTGTGAGTAGGCCTAAGAGGTAAAAATACATTGAACTGTGGACATTGGCTCAATTGTCACCTAAATTAGATAAATTTAGATAGATAGATAGATAGATAGATAGAAAGAAGATGATCAATATAAAACATGTCAACTGAAATTCATGTGGAGGAAGATAGTCCAGCCTGCAGGATGGGAGCAGAAGTAAGGGAAACAGGTTAGAAGGGAAGGACAGAAGGGAAGGACAAATTAATCAAGGCTGAAGACTGAAGGAGTCAGTAGGAGAGAGGATCCGATAGAGAGAAGAGAACAGGTGGAAAAACATCAAAAACAATGCCTGAGAAATTGTGGAGAGATCATAGAATCATCAAGGTTGGAAGAGACCTTTAAGATCAAGATGAAGTGATGATGCACAGGAAGAGGAAATCTGAAGTTGAATTAGAGAAAGGAATAAGAGAACAATGCCCAGTGCAGGACAAGTTTGTGAACAAGAGCATTGAACTGGGGCTACCTTTTCCAGGGTAGCTTCTCTTAGATGTATGGAGTTGAGTTGTGAACATTTTCACCTTTTATGGAAGGGAACATCCAGTGCTTAGCTTGTCACACTCTCTTTTTTTCTCCTTCTATGACTTCCAGAGGTATTGTGTTTGTCCTCTGGAAATCATCCTTCTCCTGTAAGTTATTATGCAGCACACTTTTCTTCGTGCCTGATAAAGAGCTGAAACAAGCTGTTTCAGACTAAGGTATTTTTAGTGCCTCACCAGTCACTGCTGTAATAGGCTTTTATGGCTCAGCATGAATTCCCTGCAGGTAGATACTGAAAGCCTAATCCAAAATTTCATAAAGACAACTAAAAGAAGTAACATAATATTTGCAAGCAGATCTACAATTTCTTTGTCCTGCAAGAATGTGATCAGAGGCCTAAGCTAAAAATACATTTGTTGAGTATGCTTATCTTAGCCCTTTGAGAGGAAAAAGAAGAAACAAAAGTATAAAAATAGATACTAAAGAATTAAAACACGAAATATGGGGGATTAGAGCCCTTGTTGCCTAGTATAAACTATAAGAGAAGGATGTCAGGTGCTGCTAAATGTATCTCCATTGCTAGATAGTTTATAAAGGACCATTTCTTTTCAGGCATGAAATCTAATGAGTCTAAAGTTTTAGTCCTAATTTTTGCCTTGGGCAACCATTTGGGCAGTTAATAGCATCAGGAAAAAATTCACTTTAAATCTTGAAATGTCCAGGTGCAGCTGATCTAGTTTAAACAGGAACTACATGACTAGACACATAGTCATCTCGTTTTCATTCAGTGAACAACTGTTTTATTGAAACTTTCAGAGGCTGCTACCAGCTGTGTGATAACTCTTCCAGAATGTATCAGGTTCCTAATGAACAAAACTGTTCACCCCAGCTTTTTAACTCATCAAACTGTGGCACCTCCACTAGCAAGAGCTCACAGGCAGTTGCAGATCCCAGCTTCAGACTCCTTACACACCCCACTGCCCACATTTGCTTTCAGTGGTAGGTTCTTGGCCACTGAACAGCTGGTGGGGTCTGGCACAGTTGATGCTTCCTGCAACTAATCAAAGTTCATTTTTTCCATAATAGTACACATGCTAAATCTATCACTCAGGCTTAGTGTATATGTTATGGGGGTGATCAAGAGCTTCCTTATGAAATTAATTTCCATTGCTGGATAAGAGTTCCTCAAGTCAACTCCTCTGCCAGTTCAACCTTCTTTTTAACTGTCTTCAAAGCCTCAGCTTGTTTCTGGTAAGCTAGAGCTTGGCTCATGCTTCCATGTCCCCCAGCTGGTGGTCACAGGGGACAGGTAGCTGGTATCTGAAAAATACATAACTCAAGTTACTACCAGAGCTATGGTTCCTGGGCCCTCTTGGCTCTCTCTCTGCAGTTCCAAATGCAAAGCCCAGTGATAACTTTCCTGATGGCATCAGCCTCTTGGTCACCAGGAGAGCATATTGCTGGTTAGATGGGTATGTGCTGTCCAAGTCAGGAGAGAGCTGCAGTCCCTTGGTCAGTCTCTCTTCCTGGTAGTCAGCAGGTTTCAGGGTTTCTCTCTCATGCTCTCTAGCCACCTCTTTCTACAGAGCAGGCTTTCCGCTCTGTGGGAGCCCGCCTACACAGCAGGCAACCAGAGGAGCTGGGAAGCCCAGGAAACAAGCTGAAAAAATGTCCACATCCTTCCAAAGTGGAATTTTTTCAGGCTTTTCCCTCCCACAAAAATGTTCTGATTGTTAGCTTTTGTGTCCCAATTCAGCACAGCTTTGCTTTTCTTTCAAAAATAAAGCAAGCTGAAACAAAAGAGAGTCATCTGCATAGCTCTGGTTATTTTGTTTCATTTTTTGAGCCATACCTGGATATCCACCAGGATACCCTGACTGTGGAGCCAGAAGCATTAGGCTTTCTTAGAAACTGAGGCTGAGATTTTGATCTTTGGATGGAAATCCAACCCATGGAGGATTGAAATGACCTCTCTGGATCACAGTGAAAGCTTGGACTAGTGGCTCCATGACTCTACATAAATTAGGAAGGTTAAGCCAGGCAGTATTTGAAGGGTGGCAAAAAACTGCTTTGGCCACACATTTCTTTAGCTGGTCTAATGATGTTTGGAGCAGATAATTCCTTCAGCTATTGCCATGAGTATAGGTACTGCAATCCATGCTGAAAACCTCGAAGAGGGAGGGAGAGAATGAGAAACAGTGAGACATTTAAATAACAGAACTGTAATTGATTATTTTCAATATGCAGGCAGAAACCATGTTAGCAGAGCTCACTTATAATATTCAGCAAAAGTAGCAATTCAGGAGGCATCTAACAAGCTTTAGACTCGTAAAACTCATGCTGACACTGGGTTTTGGGTTTAGGTTTCCTTCTTTCCTTCTTTCTTTTTTCTTTTCTTTTTTTTTTTTTTTGTTTGTTTTCTTTAGTTTGATTGGTTGGTTGGTTGATTATTTTGTTTTGGTTTTGGCTTTGTTTTTTTTTTCTTGTTGCTTTTTGTTTTGGATATATTATTTAACTGGTGAGGGTTATTACATGTGTATCATAAGGTGATGCTTAGGTGTTAAATGTCTAAGATTGCTCTCTTTAGGTTTGTCATGGTAGGAAGAATTACATACATGTAGCTATATATTAACAGGATTAACTAGAAAATATATGGCACACATGTATTGCTCTTTTTCTGAGGTTTGCATTTCTTATCATTATGATTTTTTAAACATGATGACCTTAAAATTGTGATGAGCACATTTCTTACATTTCATTTTTCATATCAAGTGTTCATAACTATAGCATTAAAATGTTTGTAATAGCTCTTCAAAGATCAAACATCAAAAACTGAAAGGAACTTTGAAGGAGGTGTTTTGGTGAATCCATTGGCTGAAAAATGCTTCATTTGACCAAGTAGAGAGGAAACTGAATATTGTAAAAAAGAAATAAAAATTCAATGAACAATATATTTAAATGCTTGCTCTAGAAATTTAATAAATATACCCAAAAAACAATCTTCAGTGAGCTTTTTCAAACATTTCATATTTTTCCACATGAAATATACGTGCCAATATTGCAAAACATACATAGAAGGAACAGTAGTTTAATTAAAAATAATTGTCAAGCAACTTCCACCCACTTTCTAGTGGGTTCATGGTTCATCATGGTTTCTAATGGTTCATAAAGTCAGCATTCTCTCCCTCATTTCAATAGAAGGTTACACTGGACATCTTTTTGAGGGTAGCCTATTGAGATGTCATTGCTTATAAAATATACTCTAATTGTATTTAGGTGACTGATTAGCAAATCCAAAGTATTTGAAATGACATTAAACAAAAGTTATCAAATGAAACTAAGTATGGTTTGCAAAGCATTAATTTCTGCTGTTCATTGCTTTCATGCTCATAAGTTTGAAAAACTTCCAGTGAGTCACCCAGTTTTTAGTGTAAAATAGGCAAGGTTCAGCTGTGCTTGAAGAATTAATTACTTTTGTACTTGAATAAACTTGAAAGAAGAGAACAAAATACCAGTCTGCATGTAATTCTTTTAGTATTAATTCACACTTTGCAGTTCTCTAAAAAGCTTTGATTTTTCACAGTCAAGTCTTTCCACTCAACCCTAAAGTGAAAAGTGAGCGTTGTGTTTCTTATAGAATATAGCAGTGTAGAAATGAATGCCACTAATTCATCTCAAGATTGGGTAAGAGGACAAGTGGGCTTACTCCTCAGCCATCTTATTTATATAAATAATAACACTGCCTCCCTTTTCTCATGGTGTGTTGGGTTTTTTTCTCTCTCAATCTGAAATATTTAGCAAGAAGCTGAGTAACCTACACCTTGCAGCCAAGAAGAGTTACAAAGAGAAAAATTGGTATCCCATGCATCCCCCTACCCGTGCTGTGAAGCAGCCCTGGCAACATGCTGAGCTCTCCCTTTTTGCCCCTTGGCTGCCACCCACCATCGTCCTATGGGCTCCTGCAGCAGTGCATCACCTTCTCCCCTGCACCTCACATCACCTCCTTATCCCCTGTGTATATTCATGACATGAATGGCTTGTGAATGTTGTGCTGAAGCACTATGTGTACAGATAAGGGACAAAACAGCTGCCCTTCCCAAGCCCATAAAACCACAAGTCTAATAGAATCAGACCTCTTTTTCTCATCTTAGAAACTTGCTCCCATTTCTAATTATACATAATCAGTGCAGTCACTGGCATAATTGGCCATCTGTGTACTTTCATACGTGTGAAGTGAATACTGGGAAAGGTTGCACAGTCTGGTGCCAGTAATGCTCATGAAGGAGTGATGGAGACTAATCTTAAGAGCTTGAATTTGATCTTAAATTCATTTTGGAAATGAAATGTGATTTTTCTTATTGGCTTTGAGTGTTATGAAAGGACCAGATAGTATGACAGCAGAGCCTCATGGCAGGTGGAAGAGCAAGGGTGGGACCAGAAAGCTTGCAATTTGTTTCTGGGGAAAAGACAATTGTGTTTTTCATACTTGTTGCTTTACTCCTGGACAGCTTCCACTATTAGTGAAATAAAGGACAGGGTTTCAAAAAACACATCTTCAAAGATGCCTGTCTGAGGAACTCCAATAGCAGGCCTTACTAACTATTGTATCTTTTTTCAAGCTTTTCTAAAAATGTAAAAATTTGTATGGAGAGAGGGAGCAGAGAGGGGAGAATCTTCATCCTTATTCCGAAAGACTTCATGTAATAAGAAATTACCGCAGAAGGCTGCCAGGATTGGAAAGGTTATAATGGAATAGTGTTAGTTTCCTTGTGAGATAACACTTGATGAATACAAACAGTGGACAACCACATCAGAGCTACATCTCCATCCACAAAACCAGGCATAGACTCCCTGTTTAGAAAGTCAGGCCTTGTTTCAGAGGAAAAAAAAAAAAAAAAAAGAAGTTTTTCAGAAGAGTCCAGTTTCTCTTTTAACACATAGAAGAATATTGCTCAGGTATAAGGGTAAAAAGAGCATGAGAAGTTAGGAAGGCTTTCATAGTTCTGCAGCAGAATGAAGATGAACTTTTTAAGAGCTGCTTCTTGGCATCCTCTGCTTGCAGTTTGTTTGTCTGCACACCCAGGACCCCAGCTCAACTCTGCCAAAGATTCAGAGGGTTTTCCTTCCAGTGAGGAAGCTTTCCAAACTGTCATTAAATGACACAAAAAACAGTGGCCAGGAGAAAATTGCTGCTCTAAAGCAGCATGTATACTGGCATAATGCATCAACCAGGTATGTCTGCTTTGTGGTCCTGCTGTTATAGTGGTCTCTCAAAGTTTATGTATTCATTACATGTATTCAGATTTCTATATACATTTACTATATCTCACTCTTCTTTGAACTCTGTAGTCAGAAAGGCATTTTGATGGTGAAGTCCAGCCAGTGGAGAGACTGAACTCAAGCTTATACATGCACATATGAGCCAGCTACACACAGAAAGAAGTGCCTTACCAGCATCCACATAAACACACAGCACTCACAAAGAGCACAGGCTCCCTGCTACTGTTCCTCCTCCCCAGCTGCTTAGGATTGAAGTCTACTAGTGGAAAGTGTGTGTGTGTGTGTATTTTTGATGTATGTGTATATATATATATATATATAAACACATTATTGATCATTCCAGCAGCAGGTTTCCTGGTCTCCCCAGGTGCTGGCACCTGAACGTACTAGGCATGGAGTTTTACAT
>NW_008658893.1:36746-38686 GCF_000695815.1 Acanthisitta chloris
GCCTGCAAGTCCATCTTGAAGCTCACTAGCATTCACACATTTCTACTAAACACAGAAGATCTTTATAAATGAAATTTAACCAGAGTATTGATTAGACTGTGGTGAGGAAGCACAAGGCTCAGTTGGGCAAGTGCACACAACCTCTATTTTCACTTGCTTATTCCTCCCCAATCCACCTTGAAGACTTTCTTTCTTTACCTTTGTTTCATCCCCTAAACATCCTATACATCTCATATATTCCCACAATCTCCTTGAAACCTGACATAGTGAGTTGCATACAACTCCCAAATGCCCTTCCCAGTGTCCTATAATTAGTCCTGTGCCCCTGTAGGCAATAATCCCTGGGAGTTTGAAAGGTTTTCTGGGGAAATTACTTCTTTGGTTAACGGATCTTGGTGGGTTTCACACTAGACATGATGGGTAAATGTTTCTCCTTGGATAGTCTTCAGAGCAGCCAATTCAGCATGCACTGTTGTCCCAGTTATTGTGTTGCTAGGGCACCTCTGCTCCATTGTTCATCTGCTCCTTGCCAGGCCTTTGTGATTCTAGTGATTAGCCTTTAATCATATAAATAACAATTAACTTCTCTGTGTGCCAGAAAAGCCAGGAGCATCTGATTATGAACTGGATGTGAAAATTATAGCAATCCCATAGTGCTGCAGGAAGATGTGCAGAATCTGAGAGTGCTGCTCTTCTTTTAAAATGAATGTTGGTATTATGCCCAAGCATAGTGCTGGGTAATATTATGCTCCTGAGGGATTATTCTCTGGAGCTGCAGTGTGGGGTGAAAATGACCCTGTGCATGTAATGTGACAATAGTGTCATTGTCCTAGCAGGTCCTGGGACAAACATAGGTTACAGGAGATGCCCTGCCAAAACCTCAAACTGCATTAATATATTATGCCAGTGAAATGCCTTCTGTTGTCTCATTGGTAAAAACAATTAGCTCCCCTTTTTAAAAAGCTAGTTTAGGTATTTATTAAACATCTTTCACATTTTACATATACTGTTGGGAGACCCTGGAGGTGGAGTCAGAGTCTCCACCACCTTCCTGAGAGTCAGGCCAGGAGCCCAAGCAGACAAGGTTGAAGGTGCAAGGACAGGACTGTGCTGGCTAGAGGCCACTTTCTGTAGCTCAAAGCTACAATGTGGTAATGCTACCGTGATGTGTGTGGCAAGATGTTGAGTCCCAAGATACCCTCAGAAAACTGCAGGGGTGATGAAAGGAAAGCATAGAAAAACAAGACTATCATTCCTGAGGCAGAAGCAGCTATATGCATTCTTAAATAAATCCCTTCTATTTGGGTACTACCACTATATTTGTCTCTGCACTAAGTAGGCTGCAATAAAACTTTGACAAATGGAAAAATATCACACTGGCAGAATGGATTTTTTTCAATGCTAATGTGGAATACTGGGGTATGTAAGCAAATGATTAGTCAGAAATTTGTGAAATAGAAGCGACAGTGCTCCTCTCAGGTAATAAACAAAAAAATGGAGCTTGTAAACCAGAATGGATTTTCAAAAATCTTTTTGCAACCATTTCAAAACTGAGTCCTTTTAGTCACTCACTGGAAGCCTGATTAGAGACACTGAGAAGACTAAAACACTAAACAACTTTCCTTCAAAAACCCACATCTTGACCAAGGGACATTGTAAAAGTATATGACCACTGTTTGCGGATCTCTGAGTGTCCTTTGGCTATGGAGGGAGTGGCTTTCGACTACCTGCACAAGAGTTTGTGCTAAGGCTGTGCTTGGCCTAGCTTCTGTCAATCCTGAGACGCTGCAGGTACATCAGAATCACCATGCTAGACTGCAAGCACGTGATCACACACCAAGGTAGGAAATGGCAATTCAGGGCTATCACCAGAGAGGTTAACTGAGGCCTGATCTCCTCTTCTGCCAGCACTTAGCATAGGTCAGTCTCTGAGAGGGGTT
>NW_008658893.1:38716-47654 GCF_000695815.1 Acanthisitta chloris
TCTATGGATGGCAATCACTCCTGTTCTCTTTCATGTGTCTTGCCCAGATACAGGAACACAGTGTCTGAGAGGCTCTTTATTCTGTATTATGCCAAGGTTTCTTTGTGCAGTCAGCTCCACTCCAGACCACTAATTACTTTTTCCTTTAGAATCATGGAATATTTTGAGTTGGAAGGGACCTTTAAAGGTCATCTGCACCAACTCCACTGCAATGAGCAGGGCATCTTCAAACTAGATCAGTTGCTCAAAGCCCCATCCAGCCTGACCTTGAAAGTTTCCAGGAATGGGGTATCTGCCACCTCTCTGGGCAACCTGTCTCAGTGTTTTACCACCTTCATTGTAAAAAAGCTTCTTTACATCTAGTCTAAATAGACCCTCTTTTGGTTTAAACTCATTGCTCCTTGTCCTATCACAACAGGCCCTGCTAAAAAGTTTGCCCCCATCTTTCTTACAGGTCTCCTTTAAGTACTGAAAGGTCGCAAATGTCACCTTCTTATTTTAGGATATTACTTAACATTGCCCCAGCTTGAGTTTTAAATATTTCTCCAGAAACTAGATCAAGAAACCAATGCACCTTGTGATGAATAAATTAAGACTGCAAAGCTGCCACTTTGCCACATGCATTGTCACCTAACTGAACGATTGAACAGATGCACGACCAGAGCTGAGCAAACAGTCTAAACACATCTCTATAAATAATTATCTGAAAGCCAAGTTATGAGTTCATGACACTCTCACATTCACATCTAAATGAAGACAGGCTATTAACTCATGCACTTGGTCTAGAGGGATGTTTCAGCTGGCAAAAACTTTCCTAAAGGTATATTTGATGATGCCAATGACAGCTTGCCATTTACCTTCTACTGTGTTCTCTAAACCTAAGGCAAGCCTGGCAATGCATGAGTTACTCACCCAACTAAGTTCAGACAACCAGTGCTTTGTTACAAAACTCTCACAGGCTCTGCACTTGGGAAACATTCTGCAAACCTGTTTGAAAATCATTTTGAATAATGAGCGTATCTGAGGATGTCGCAATCTGACTGCAAACATTTTTCAAACAGACGAAGAAGTGAAAGGCAACCATTTATACATGATGGATTAAACAAGAAAAGTGTCGGGATTTAACTTGCCTGGTGATGTGTATGTCTGTAAACTCCTAGGTACATCTCCACTGCTGTCTTTGTGCCCTGACAGGCTTGTGATGGTGGATTAAATTTGAGGAGTTTTTCCTGTTCTTATGGCAGGCATGTGTAATCTGCTTTCTGAATCAGCTCTTGGACTGATAAAGCTTCCAGAACCATACATGAGGATAAAACAAAATGAGAACTTGTTTATCTTCATTGCTCAAAACTGCAACAGTTGAGAAGCTCCTGCCTGGGGACAACAATGTCCATGAGAGGGAGGGATAGATGAGGGTAAAGCACTTCGAGTTGCTCCTGCTGCCTTGAATGCAGTTGGGGTCCATTGCTCTCTCAGCTCTTGCTCCTACTCTTTCAGTCACCCACTCATGAGGTGTTTTCATTAGGTGGCACAAATGTTTGTATAACCTTAAGGCCAAGAATTGATTTTCTCTGGATGGCTGACTCACTCAACTTGCAGTTGCAAGCTAAATCACAGAGGTGCTGATAATCCTCTGCCTGCCTTGCCACAACTCTCTTTGTACCCAGAAGGACAGACAAGTTTATTGGGAAAGTGGTATGGATCAAAAACTCTATTGATGTAGAAAGAAGAGCAGACTTGTCCAAGTGCTCTCAAGAACTGCCTTGTTTGAGAGGGCACAGGGACTGAGATGTGGAAATGATCCCGTTGATTCCGGTGTAAACCAAGAGCTCAGAACTGGATGGCCTCTTGACTGTGCAGTAAAGATCCCCATGGACATGGACATCATCTGCCTGAAGATCCTGCCTCTTTGTATAGAAGGGCCTGTGGGAGGTGCCTTTCATGATTACCCTTTCTGAGCAGGGGAGCCCACCTGACTCCTGATGCCTAGTCAAACTGCCTGGGTGAGAAGTGACATACTCTCCTCTTCTGGTCTCCAGAGGCCAGTGGCTGATGTGTAGACAGCTCCAGGTAGTGACTGAGGTCCCAAGTGTACTGAATTGTCTTCTGATGTCATATTCATCTCTTCACTCACAGAGGGACAGTGAGCAGCTATCTTAGGCACTGCAGTAGGTGCCTAAACTTAGGTGACATTGATCTCCTACTGCTCTGTCCCTTCTAATCCGCAGCTGCCATCACATCTTTATATATACACTGAGATATAAACTTATAGAAAAAGAAATCAGGATGAAAAACCTTTTGTAACTAACACTCCCACAGAGAGGTAAGAACAAAAGAAGAAAGGCCAAGACAAAATATCTGTAAGTGGTGCCAGGGAGATGGAGGAGGGAGTCACATGTCTACTTTTCTATTGCCAAGCAACCAGGAAAAAAACCATATATGTCACTGGTATAAGGGATTTGAGCTTTTCAGCTTTTCTGTTTCACTTTGGATCTAGAGCTTGCAAAGTGGCAACACATTTACAGGAAACTCGAAAGCTCTGGCATAGACCTACAGAAGAAATAGATAGTTTAGAAAGACGTTTTTAAACAATCTTGGTGCAAAATGTTAAGAAAATTATCTATTGGGCAAGAAAAAAATTGATGAATAGACAAAGAGTGGAAATCATCCAGGACCAGGCAGACAATCCTTTGAGTTAATCATCTACAAAATCACCTACTAATATAATCCAGATTTCTCACCCATCAGTGTTGGCAAGTGACATTCCACACTAAACAGCTCAGAAAAATCCCAGATTGCAATCGCTGTAAGAGAAAGAGCTGCCTTGTACCAAGACTGTGTTTGACCTCCTCTACTTCTTTCTCTGTTTTTCATTAATAGATAGTGTCTGACAAGAGAATAAATTATCTGCATAGATTCAATAGTAAATGTAGAGGTTTTCATTTCACAATGTGCCGTGTCACTGCATAATTTGTACAGCATAATATGCTTTATTTATTATGCCTGAAACCTGAGCCCGGAGTATGTATCAATAGGTTTCTTTTGCATAACTCTGCAACATAAGAAGATGAAATATATTTATTTAGGATGTATCTCTTGTCTGAACTATTCTTCAGCCTTTCCAATGAGAGAGACTGCTCAGACAGCATTTACCAGACAGTATTTTTCCAGGCTCCACAGTGCCTGAGATATCTTTTTTTTCCCCAAACTGTAACTTGAGTCATCAATTGCAGCTTTGCAATTTCTACCATACAGGGCAGTTTACATCTCCTTTGCAATTGTTATTACATACTTCAAAAGCTGAACTGAATTTTCTTCCTTTTACCTCACAGGTCAAATTTTCTATCCAACTGATTACTCTCATTGCTTACCTTGAGTGAGACTACTTTCTTGAAGAGTGGGACCTATTGCAGAACAGAGTTGAACTGCCCAGCTGAGGACTTTTCAAAGCAGAGGAGACAGATTATTCCTTGCTTTTGCAGCTTATGTGCCGGTTTCACATTCTCAATACAGTGCTTGCCTACTTCTCATCAATGATATTTTTCTTTGATATACATCTGCTGTCCATGACAAGCTATTAAACTGTATCTTAAAACTGCAGAATAAAACAGAAGGGCTGACTACCATGAAGAGTAACCCTCACAGCTAACTTGGAGAATTTGGCATGGTAAGCATGAAAACTTGCAGAGTACATTGTGATCCTGAATGTCAGACGTGTGGTACGAGAGAAAGCCAACCAAACTGATGTTCAGCTTTTTTTTTTGCCTTGGCTTATGGTATTTTGAGCTAATAAGGCTACTTTGAACAGAAGTATTGAAATAAGGTGAGGTAGATTCAAAAATCCAGCCATGTTTTTTATTTCACTGGGTATTTAATGGGATATAAGGGCAGACAAAATCAATGGCAATAGAGCTGACTTTTCCAGAACTCATTGAATATGAATCCATTAAATGAGTGTCCATGATTTTTGTAAAACCCAAGAAGTGCTCATTATTCTACCTCACACTTTTCCTTATATTTCCATTTCTTTTGCCTTCTGCTCTCTTCCAAAGCAGCTTTCCAATTAGTCTTAACTTCACCATGCCATCACCCTCTGACCTTGTTGCTCTAAAGATCTCTTTCCAATAAACACCTCAGCAGCTTTTCTGCTCTCTCTCCTGACCCTAATTGCTTCTCCAGTCAAGCTTTTTCCTCTCCTCCAAGCCAGCCATACTGCTGTCTTTATAGCTGTTCAAGATCTCCCCCAACTTGTTCTCACACAGCTGCAAGCCCTCTGCCTGACTTCCACTGCCTTTGAGGCCATGGTATCATCTGCCATGCTGCCTGCCTGGTCTGACATCTGGATTTTGTGTCTCTGCTCCTGTGCTGGAAGACAGATTCTGGTGAACTCACAGTGTCCATGCACTTTCACTTGCCACATTCATTCTCCTCCAAATCATCAACACTGGGTAGCAAAAAGCTAAATACAGTGCAAATTTGGTGGGAAGTTCTCTTTTTTCAGTATATATAACACTAAGATCTTAGGGTGGAAAGTAGGAGAGGGATGTTTAACTTTAGCTGTGGCATAATTCTTCTTAGAAGCCTGAACACTGGAGTAAAAACTGATTCCCTGCCTACCCTTTTCTGGCTAAATGTCTCTGAAAAACATTCCAAACAGTAGTGTTTGTCTACTAGTTTTACCCCTGCAAGCAAGCAAAATGCTGGTAAGTGTCAGTAACCTCATATGTGAGGACCTGAAACTAAGAACAGGACTGGCCAGCATATGCTATAAACAATGTCACTAGAAAATAAGAAAAAGGCTCAAGGACAAACAGGTTAGAAAATTGATTCCAGCACTCCTGGAAAGCCCAAAGATGAAAAAGAGAAAACCAAGAAGAATTCGGTAGTTTGGATGTATCACGTAAAGGGAAAAAATAAAGAGACACAAGTGCATTTGCAGTGCATGCAGTAATTCCCACCCCAGAGACTGTTTGCACATTCCCTAAGAGGGTACAGAGGCAGCTTGCCACAGAGTTAGTTGTCGCTCAACAGCTGTGCCTTTCCTGACACAGATTAAGTGATTTGGAACTGGAGAGAGTCTGATTAATTTGAATTTTGTAGAGCAGGGGCCATTAGAAACTTGTTCATGACAAAATATTGTTATCAATCTCTGTTATGATAATAGCAACAGGGTTAAAAAATTATTCAGTCTAGATGTATAACAAGACACTACTGGAGAATAGAGAAGTGGTGAAAAAGGTTTGTAAGGGTATGGCTACAGGACATAGAAGTTATGAAATTTGCACCATAAACTGTGTACTTTCTTTACACAGGTGTCAGACAGGGCATATTCAATAAATATTGAATTGGGGCTGTCCTGTGAAGGACCAGGAGGTGGATTTGATGATCCTTGTGCATGCCTCCCAACTCAGGATGTCCTATGATTCCATAATCCTAACCCAAATCAGCACCTAGATGATTAAACTGAAAACATATTGTCTTGAAACCTTTGTCAGACAACAGATTGTGTTCAAACTTATATAACCTGCACAATTTCTGCTTTGCACATCTGAGGCCCAAAATAGCAAACAGGCAGCATGATGACTTGGATGAGAGCATGTATAACAAAAGCTCAAAATGTAGCTGCTTTTGCACTGGAAGTCTTAATCAAAATAACTGCCTAATCAACAGTACACAGTACTTCCACTGTATTGCGGTAATGTAGTAGTGTATATTCTTAAGATCTTTAGGGAAGAGCAAAAATATTACTCTTAACCAGCTCATGTCATTTTCATGTCATTGGAAGCAAAGCAAAAACCATATGCTTAAAATATAGGAGATGATTAATGGGGTTACTGCAAATTTTTGGCATTAGTGATTTTCCTATGATTAATGACTTTACTGTTTCCCCACCTATAGTATCACAAGTTAATAAGACAAGGGGAAATTTTTTTTTTAAAATCCCTGTAGGAGAACTAATAAGTAAACTAAAGCAGCGTACTATTAAACATATTAAACAGTTTTGCACAGGCCATCTCAAATCTGGCCAGGATTATTAGCTAAAATGTAGTATTACATGAATGTGTATTGAGACTGTCACCATGCATTCATGCTGCAGTTTTTACAAATGACTTCTCCTTGAATCAGGAGCACAGAACAGGGAGAACTCATCAGGGCAGCAGCACTCTATGAATTACCTCACACAGCATTAATGGAGACAGAAGAGAATTTACCTGAGTTTATTTCTGTTAGTTTGCTGCCATCCACAAATTATCAGTCCATATTTGAGGCATGTATGTCAATACTTACTTTTATTTAGCTATTTTCTTCTGTCTAACTTGAGTAGGGGCTTGATTCTTTCCTCATGTACACAGAAAGACAGTATTTTCCTCCATTTCCTATCTTTTTTAACTGCTTCATTCTGCTGTTGGGACAACCCCCAACCTTTTGGCTGTACTAGGCCCACTACTTTCTCTCTTTAATCAGCTTGCTCCTGAAGTTTCATCATTCTTGCCAGTCAGAGTCTGGATGTTTTGAGCAGTGTCATTGGCATGCAGCCATCTTTCAGCTGCTTCATAAACATTTTCATTCATTTTTTTGTCTTGCCTCCATTTTCTGCAATGCTTCCTATTCCACAATGTGCTGGTTTTGGCTGGGGTAGAGTTAACTTTCTTCACAGTGATTAGTGTGGGGCCATGTCTAGGATTTGTGCAGGGCACAGGGTTGATAATGCAGAGATCCTTCTGTTATTGCTGAGCAGAGCTTACACAGAGCCAAGGCCTTTTCTGCTTCTTGTACTACCACACTGGCAAGTAAGTTGAAGGTGCATGGGAGCTTGGGAGGAGACACAGCTGGGACAGGTGACCCAAACTAACCGAAGGGATATTCCATACCATAGAACATCATGCTCAATATATAAAGTGGGCAGAAGAAGGAGGAAGGAGGGGACATCTGGAGTGATGGTGTTTGTCTTCACAAGTAACCATTACATGTGATGGGCCCTGCTCTCCTGGAGATGGCTGAACACCTCGCCTCCTGCGGAAGCAGTGAATTTATTCCTTGTTTTGCTTTGCCTCTGTGCATGGCTTTTACTTTCCCTATTAAATTCTCTTTATCTCAGCTCAAGAGTTTTCTAGCTTTTACCCTTCTGATTCTCTCACAAATTCCACTGGTGGAGCAGTGAGTGAGTAGCCACATGATGCTTGGTTGCTGGTGGGGTTAAACAACAACACACAGTTTCATTTTATGGCCAAGATTTCAAATAATGAAAAGGAAAACAGCATGGTTGTTACAGAAGTTAAACACAAAAGACCAATTTGCTCATTCTCCCTTTGCAAATGCATTTTAATCTCTCCAAAGGCAAATAAGGCACTTAGAGATCTAGGTATTTCTCTTTTTACATTAAAGTGACTTTTTTGTTCAAGGAAAATGTATTTCATATTTTACAACTGCAAAAATTAAGTTCATTCCAATAAAATGATAGTGCCTTTCACAAAACGAGGTAACAAGTTTGAGGTGAAATCTTCAAAGAACAGAAAGCACCTCTAGAGCCACAGGTATAGAACAGATGCAAGTGTTTACAAGTAGAAAGTCTTTCTTGTTACATACAGTCAGAGTGTACATGTATGGAGAAAACTACTTTATCAGGCATTGTGCAGTAGAAAAAAGCTTTCTAAGTGCTCTTTCTTCACAACCTCAGTGGTCTTAATTTTCAATACAATTAATCATAGAATCATAGAGTTTTAGGGGTTGGAATGGCCCTTACAGATCATCTAGTCCCACCCCCCTGCCATGGGCAGGGACACAATAGACCAGGTTGCTCAAGGCCTCATCCAGCCTGGCTTTGAACACTGCCAGGGTTGGGGCAGCCACCACCTACCTGGGCAACCTGTGCCAGTGTCTCACCACTCTCACAGTAAAAAAACTTTTCCTAGTATCTAGCCTAAATTTTCCCCTCCTTCAATTTGAACCCATTACCCCTTGTCCTTCACTGGAATTCCTAACAAAAAGTTCCTCTCTGGCTTCCCTGTAGTCTGTTCAGATACTGGAAGGCTGCTATGAGGTCTCCAAGCAACCTTCTCTTCTCCAGGCTGAACAGCCAGAATTAGTATGTTTTTATCAGAGGGGTCCCATCCTGGCATGTGAAAGACAGCTAGGATTTGCATTTTAGTGCACAACTACACTGGTGAAAGCAAGGAGGTTTAAATCTTTTTGCATTATCTTATTTGGGATCTCTTCTGTGCTCTGTAGCTTAATGGGTGTTTCTTTCCAAGACACAAATTTGTGGATCTGGAACTTCTTAATTACTCAAAGATTTTTTTCCCTATTTAAGGTTTTGTTTTTGAAAGTATGAATAATTACTATAATATTAGTTGAAATCTACTTCTTCAGTTTCCTGAGGTCCTGTAATACTGCAGAAAGCATATTAACAATGTGGTTTGGAAAGTATTTCTTATAGGCTGCCTAGCAAATCTGCTCAGGTTCGGTTAACATTAGACCTTTATTTCTGACTGACTTGCACTATCAGACACTCCAACTCTTCATCACTTTTTGAACTAGTTCATCTATTTTTTCTTTCCATCTTCCTTTTGGTGAATTTGAAAGCATCTACTTCTTTATTTGCCCATAGCACACTGTTTGCTGTGTAGTTTTTATCTGCTGACAAGTTTGTGTAGCAGCATAAGAGCACAGAAGAGCAAACCCATTAAAACTGTATATAACCTAGTCAGTGAAAAGTAGTTTTTAGGCTGTAAGACTTTCCTTTATGCATTTTCAGTCCTGGTCTAACTGGAGGTTATGCTTTGGGGGAAACCAGAGAAGCACTAGACAAGCTGTTGAGAAACAACCTTGGAGTAAAGAGTGAGGATGCAATTTATCACACAAAGCCAGAGAGCTGGTAGGGCTGGGAATGAAAACTTCAGAGAATCACTGTACAGTTAGTAATCAGTGATAACACAAA
>NW_008658893.1:47670-53511 GCF_000695815.1 Acanthisitta chloris
GAAACACAGATGTGTAAGAGTGCTTTGAGGCCATTCTGAGATACAGTTGAGATAGCAGAGTATATATAGCCTATTTTGAGACCTGTTTTTTCAAGAAATAATACTTGGAGACAGTTGGCTGGTTTTAATCGCTCTTGTAATTACACCTGGAGGGAACAGAATTGCAGGCACTGAAAATAACTCAGCCCTGCCAAGGTAATCACTGTTAGTGCTGCTCTGTGGCTTTGAGGCCATTCTGAGATACAGTTGAGATAGCAGAGTATATATAGCCTATTTTGAGACCTGTTTTTTCAAGAAATAATACTTGGAGACAGTTGGCTGGTTTTAATCGCTCTTGTAATTACACCTGGAGGGAACAGAATTGCAGGCACTGAAAATAACTCAGCCCTGCCAAGGTAATCACTGTTAGTGCTGCTCTGTGAGTTAGTTTATCAAGTGATGACATGGAGGTGCTTGATGATGAGAGGGATAAGCTCTGATGAGAGTTGCACTCAAAGGCTAGTCTGTAATACCTGCAGGGTAGACTAGACCATGGTGTCATCCTGATCATACCTATCACAGCAGCATGGACCCTTGCAATTTGATTTCCATATCACCCAGAGACTAATCTTAAATTGTCTTTATGTGCCAGGACTGAGGCATAGTGAAAAGTCTGGCATGCCTCCTGACCTGCCTTAGCATGTCAAGAGGACTTTAGCATCTTAAGCAACCTACACATAAACCACTGCATTAGGTGACATCAGTATCCATCCAAGTTACAGCATCACAAGACATGGTGGGAAATGTTGAGGTTGCTACCAGTCTATCTAGATAGTCACTAGTGTGTGTACTGGCAGTTTATCAGATGACTGTGTGGACTGATTAAATGATATTTACCTGAGTTTTCTCATTCAGGACTGTCAAAAGTCACTTCTAGCCTGTGTCCTGTCACACATTTGCACACCATGATGCTGCATCATCACAAGGTAGTATCTTCTTGCTACTCAGAATGGCGACACCCTCAAGTGTGCTGAGATGAACAATATAAGACCTTTCTAGGGAAACCTCTGAGTGACTCCCCTGGTCATTATCAGCCATGTGAAACTCCATGCAGTCCTGGGCATGTGTCACAAACAAGGACATCTGTAGTATTTACAGACTGTAGGGAGTCATGAAGCTAAATCTGCACTAACAATTATGGAAACAAGTCCCTCCACCTCCTTCCCTGGTGTTGTGGAGCTCATCTTGGAAAAGGTTCATGTTGAACCAACCTCAGTTGGTATAGAGATTTGTTAGAACTGGGACTAAGTAAGGGTTGGCCTGCTTTAGAAAAAATTAGAGGAATAAGAAGTATGGCTGACCTAATTGTGACAGATACTTCTTGTTACGGGACTTTTTCCATAGACATTTTGTAGCATTTTGACTAAAGCAAATTGTGCAATTACAGTAATTTGCCTGCCTCAGTACACTAGGGTGGAACTCTGACTGACTTGAAGAATTCAGTTACATTAGAGGCAAACATGTTCTGAAACTGTCAGCTTTGAAGAAAAAATTTCCAGTATTATTCCTCAGTACAAACCATTCTGATTCAAAATTTCAAAATTATCTTTTAGGTAAGGACATTCATATGAACATAAGGAAAGCTTTTGACAGTCTGCTCAGGGCTTGGACATGTGCGCTGTTCACTGGTAAAAAACGTTTCCAACCTAAATGATTCTATGATTCTGTGATTTCAAAAATATACAAATATTAACATGTTCTTCTTGCAGAGTGTTATCTCTACTTACAAAGCTATGAGTTTAAAGAAGCTGAAATTGAAACAGAAAACTATTTCATTGAGATGATTAATGTCTTTGCATAAATTTCCTCCAGGAAGGATTTCAAACTTTTTGAAGGGAGTAAGTGTTTCCAATTCAGAAATAAAATAAAATTTCAATATTTCAATTTTCTCCATGTGTCAAGCTTCCTAGACTTGCAAGAACATGTATCTCAGATGGTGAAGCACAAAAAAGGCATTTAAATGGAATAGGATTCACAAAGTAGTCCTTTGCTGATGTACCTACTTGATACTGTACAACAAAGATAGCTGGCATGATTTTGCTTTACTAGCTATCTAGGGGTTCATCCTCTCATTAATACCCTGTTTAGCCACATCTGACAAAGCAGATCTTCATGCAAGCTGTCACAGCTGTTAGTGTGAAAATAATCTTAAGGAAGAAGAATGGCATGAATAAAAGCATCTTGATCCATAAGGTGCAGCAGCCTGAGCAGTGCGTGTGTCTTACATTGCAGACTAGAACTGATCCCAAGTTTCCCTAATAATCACAAGGATAAAGGCATGTTTGATTCCTCTGTGCCAAGCACTGAATAGCAAGGCACAACATCCAAGCCAATATTTTTAAGCCCAAGACAACAATGTCATGTTAAACAAGGAAAAATGTACCTGCCTGACCTATCAAGTGCCACCACATATATTGAACTGTGAGCCTGATGAAGCTTTTCACTAGCATGTTTGGGATTTACAGCCACTCTAAAGAAAAGAAATCAGAAAGGTGCTCTGAGAAGAGACTTAGGCTGCAGGTCCTCATTTTGTCTCTGTCTAGGTGCTATACACATAGTGGCACTGTCTATGCATATAGGTCTATGTCTACGATTATCAGCATGAACTAGATCTCTGTAAGTCTTTGTACAAAAATCAGGTTGGACTAACAGCAATCACTTCAATAACATTTCATTCATTTTACATTCAGGATAGTGTCTGAACAAGAGGCTGCAATTCGTGACTGCATTAATAGGCAAACTGGGTATGTGTACTTTCCTCTCCATTTGCAGAGCATCTGGTAGCAAAATTAACTGACCTTCTGTGTTTCCTATGCATTGTCAGTGAGCACAGTACCAGTCTGTCACTTCCCTTATGCCTTCTGAAAGCCAGACAGATCTACTTATTTGTAGTAATTTGCTTTTAGGTAGAAGGCAAAAGGTAAAACCAAGATGATATTCACAGTATACAATACTTGATTATCAGATTTCTGCAAACTTTGGGTTAAGTTTAATGTATGATGCTTCTTTCAAGCAGAAATATGGCATGAGAAGGCATTATTCTTTCATGAGAATCTGAGATTTTTTTCCTCAGCAACAGTGACATAACGAAGTAGACAGTAGTTCTGTTGCCATTCTTAAAGCAAGGTTCTCATCTAAAATTTTAATCAAAATGCCAAACTCTTCACAGAACTTTTTCCCTGTAAATCACTTTGAATTCTCCATTGAAATCTCTTGTGGGAAATCATCAAATAGGTTTTCTTATAGTTTGTATTTACTAATATATGAGTATATCATTCAGGTAAGCAAATGATCCCAAGTCACTCTAGTCACCTAAAACCATGGAGTAACTGGAGAACTAATTTTCACTTGAGCTGATAAAAAGCATTACCATGAAGAAGAACAGTAAAATATGCCTGGCTTCCAGCAACTGGATTAAAATACAACATCAACGTGTTTACAGGACAGGTAGCATCCACAGACTTGTTCTTGGAAGCACTAGGCAAAGTCCAAGTTTCAGTCTCCATCCCAAGACACAAAAGAAGCTGATGTATTGCTGGGAAATGCTTATTTGAGTACAAAGAACATCCAGAAAATATTTCCAAGTGAAGATTAAATTTTCAAAGCTTGCAGCTTGTTTCCCTGCTATTTCTGAAGACAAACAAATCTCTGGACTGTTAACTTTGTGCTCGGCTGGCCTTAACATGTCAAGTTTTCCTGTGTCCCAAAAATTATTTGTGTTTAGACTTTTTCCTGGAAGAAAAGATGCATATATATACCCATCACATTCACTGAAGTACAGGTCAAAAATTTGGCCCTCATTCTCCTTCCACTGACACTAGCATGAATCAGGTTTTCCTTAGCTCTCCTCAGTGCAACATGTTTACCCCAGTACGGAACCGGAAAAACCAAGGAAAGCAAAATCTGTGTTCAGGAGAGAGTTTTCTGATCAGAATTGTTCCTTCAGCTCTGTTGTTAAAATCAGAATGTAATGTCTTCCAAACATGGAGTGTAAATAGGGATCAGTTTTTAAGGAACTCTTTTTTCATACCTCTAGACTTCTAAGTTTTTTGGATTTCATCTATTTCATATTTTCAAAGTTTGCTGGTTTCCTGGAAGGCAACATTTAGATCTAGCTTTCTTTTTGTTGTGCGTTTTTACCTTTTTTTTTTAATTTCCTGTTTTTTCTTCTTCTTGTTTCTTCTTGTCTTTCCTTCTTAAATGAAAAAGGTATGGTTTCTTAGTTTAAGCATCTAATGTTTTTAAAAATATGTCCACAGCCATGAAACTCAACAAGATAGTAGCAGGCAGCCCTACTATTAGTGACAGTAAGGAAAATGTAAGCACCAAACAACATCAGAAGCAAAACTAGGGGCAGAGGAAGCTGGGAAGGGCAAACTGTAGGACAGAGTGGCAGGATCAGATCCCAGTGACGGAAACAGAGATGCAAATATTTTAAAGTTGCTCAAGGCCTTTCTCTGAGACAAAATGGCACAGAAGAGCCTGCATCCATATTATTATTATCCATGACAGGGGGAGTTGAGACTAGATGATCTGTGACATCCATTCCAACTATGATTCTATGATTAAACTCTTCCTTTCCAAAAAACTTTTCCTTTCCAAAACAGGGTACCAATATGCATATTGTCTGTTGCAGGTACTCCCTGGCTTGTGCTGGTTCCTGAACCACACCTGGGAGAACTTTGAAATCCTTGAATTATTTGTGAGTTGTAGTTTACTCAGGCCATCCTATGCAAGGGACTGCTCTAAAGAACTGACAACACAGTCAGCCACGTTTCTGAGTTCACCTCATTTATTGATACTGACATAGCAGAAATTCTGAGGCAAAGGAGGCTCCTGAGGGCAGATGACCATATTCCTGTTTCTATCCAGGGGAGAACACAGTGACAGATAAGAAAGTGTTTAGTGCTTAGCACCAAGCCTGGACCCCTAATATTCATTCAATTCTTTCAGAGGACCATTTCAAGTATGAAGCAGGAGGTGCAAAGTCTCTGATATCCTCTCCTTCCTTACCAATGTGATTACCAGCCACTAAGGTTGAGCACATCTAATCCGCAAGCAATGACACAGACATCACAGCTGTGTTTCCCCAGGTGGACTGACAAGTCACTGTCGTGGGCTGCAGTGTGGGGGTAGCCAATGGTATGTACTCTATTGTCGTCTCCACAAGGGTTAAAGCAGCCAGTGGGGCAGTGATGTTACCTCCTCCTGGTCCCTGATGGCTCCCCCAGGGGCTGTCTCTGTTTAATGGGCTGTCTGGGACTCAGGCATGCTTAGAGTTACATGGCCCATTGTGAGATGCCTCACCTCAGGGGCTGAGGGAAGCTGAGCATCTCCACATGGGCTGGGGAGCCAATCATCCCCACATGGGGGGGAGCCAATCATTCCCACAGAGATATAAGCTGGGGTTTGAACCAGCACAGGAACCCTTTTTTTACCTGCTGGTTCTCCAGAGGACAAGGGGCTGCTGCTGAAACCTTCGGGAGAGGATCGGATCTGCGGGGCCACTGCTCCGACTGACCCATCACTGCAGGAGGATGCAGCACCATTCAATAGGCTACGATCAACGCCCTGACTGACAGGTGTCGGGTTACTTGCTGACTGTCAGGGGCTTCTTTCTTTTGGGTTGTTAATTTGTACTGTTATATTTGTTGTTATTTTGTTTTGTGTTTCATATTAAATTGTACTTCTGACTCAGAGTCTCTCACCGGTTTGCTTTCAAACCAGCACAGTCACATTTTAAAAACTTGCCAGATATTACAGATGGTTTCACATCCACACCACAGCATAATAGTAAACACC
>NW_008658894.1:0-18079 GCF_000695815.1 Acanthisitta chloris
AAGCCCCTTAATGTAGTGTTGAAAACTCCAATGTCGTATTAAGAAGAGGCATTGTTTATTCCGGCGCCGGATGCACGTGGGATGCTCTGCCAAGCTGCATCCCAAATAGCCAAACTATACGCTTCAGAAAAAATAATTAGTGCTCATTAGGTTACCTAACTCTTGCTATTTAGCATTCTATCCTCCATTGGTTAGTGATTCTCTCACTTCTTATGCTAGTTAGTCCACCACTTCTGAGTCGGTGGGCTTCTTGGGGGTCCTCCATGGGGGTTTAGGATGGTCGCTGGTCTTCCCTTGTGGTTGTTGAAAAGATGTCCATTAGTGTCCTTTCCATGAACTTCATGTCTTCCTTCCATATATGGTCTTAGCTTAGCTCCTTACCTCATTTGCAGATTATAAAAGTTCCCTATCTTGGCCTTGGCTGACTTGGCTCATCTGAACTGCTCCAGGGTGAGCTAGTTACAGGTGTGAGAATTTGTCCTTGGGTGTATTCTTGTCTGAGGCCCGTTACAACAACTCCCCCTTTTAGCTACTTTGTTAATTCTGCACCAGTTAACACAAGTTCCAAAGGGTTAACCTAGAAACAGGGAGCTGTGCTCTTAAGATCCCCTGATATCAGAAACAAATGTGAACCAGAGGCAATCGTGTTCTCTTGGCAGAAATAATGCCATGGCCAAAGTAACTTGGTGCAGTGGCCCTTGTTTTGTGAGTTCGGTTGTGACAGCCAAAGCTGCTTTTTAGTATGAATTCATTTTTAGTATAAATTATGCCATCCCTGGCAGTGTTCAAAGCCAGGTTGTTGTACATTGTACCGACACAGCTTTGATTTAAAAGGGAAGAATAATGCACAGCAGCACCACAGGATGGGAGAACACATCCAGATGACACCTGTTTCAAACTGCCTGCTCCATGTGAAAACAGGACATGGATACAGGCTCATGTTATATACCAATTCAGCAATCAGCTCATTTGTCCAATATTGACAAGCAATTAAGTTTGTTGCATTGAAACAGGCAAAAGGAAGCAAACCCAAAGAAAATGAACAGGAGAACTAGGAGCCTAAAGAGGACTCCTGGAACAGGACTTCACTGGAACAGGTTGCCCAGGAAGGCTGTGGATGCCCCAACCCTGGCAGTGTTCAAAGCCAGGTTGAATAAAGTCTTGAGCAGCCTGGTCTAGCGGGAGGTGTCCCTGTCCAAGGCAGAGGTTGGGACTAGATGATTTTTAAGGTCCATTCCAACCCCTAGAATTCTGTGATTCCATGAATTTGTTGTTTGTGCATTTGTATGATGTTTCCAATTTTAGCTCCACAGATAACAAGATGTTGAACAGCTGAATGCTGTGAGTCAGAGGAGAGAGATTCATGCAGAAATAAAGTGAGGCTCTCTCTTGTGAAAGGAATGAGCCGTTTGGCTCTTGATATCACGTCCCATGTGGTGCGCCTTAATAAGATGCACCCTGATACTCTGTGGTTCTGCCATCTAACAATTATTACGACATGGAAATTGTAACAATTGTAATGCATTTGACCTTTATTTCATTGAAATAAACAGACTGGCACAGCTATCAATCCTCTTTTCTGATTTTGTCATGTAACAGTATAAAAAGGAGAAATCAACACCTCTGCTGCCACAGGAACAGCATCAGAAAACTGAAAATGTACATCTAGCCAATTTCAGATTTCACAGGATAAAGAATTTACCTGTAGAATTTTAATGTCATGTTGAGAGTAATCATAAGATGCCTGGTTTGTGTGTGGGACATCCAGAAACAACTGTGCTGGGCCCTGAGCACACTCCCCTGTTTGGCAGCTTAGTTGGATGAGTTCAGCTGGCTGAGTCCAAGGTCAACTCCTTTGCTGTGGTAAGAGCTTTGGCAAGGAAAGCTAAAAGAAAGGGTCTGCCCCTCCTTTCCCTGAGGAGCTGCTTTTAAGCAGAGAATTTACCGCTGGCTCCTGTTACACTGATGGACACCACATGAGCACTTCCATACACTGATAGCACTCCCCGTGTGGTACCTTCCTTTGTCCTGCTCTGTGCATGGGGTAGGCAATGTTACCTGACCTAGTGATTAGCATTAGTGTACAGTATTAGTCATATAGCCATAGTAGCATTGGTCATAGCATTAGAGGAGATGTCCAGGGAGTTGCCTGTAACACAGGCAGTAACATGATGTCCACATCCAGATCAGGCTCAAATGAGGGGTCAGCCATAGCCAAATACTGCAAGCAGCTTCAGTGGGATTTGACACCAAGGGTAACCTGTGATGCAGGAAATCTCTGTACTCCCTAAGGGGCAACATACCACCAAGCCAGTTGCTTTCATGAAGTTGTCACTACTTCAGACCACAGTATGAGATGAACAGCTTGCGAAGGAGCAGCAAGGGCCAGCTGCTCCCAAAGAGATTTTGAGCTAGGAGCAGAGCATGATACCAAGGCAAGTGGGAGCAGTTGCCTTACCAACAAGGAGCTGGTATCCTGTGCAGGAGAGTTCTAGAACTACTTTAAATTAAAATGCTTTTAAGTTTAAATATGATTTTATATGAGGTAAGATTCTATACTCCTTTTTGATGAAAACCAGCTGTTGTGTGTGTTTACATGTGTGCACGTGTAATTAAACAAAGCCATACAGTAAGAACATGTCAAAATAAAAGAAACCCCCAAACATATAAGAGGTCATAGATTTCAGGTCCAAGACATCAGAATTTTGGAGGGATGGCATAAAACACTGTAATCTCAGGGTGAGAAATCTCTTATCCAAAATTTTGAGATAAGAATTGGAAAGAAGTGTCAGCTCCTTGTGAAATCGGAGAAATTAAATTCAAATACTGTAACTGAATAGAAATTTGTAAGAGATTTAATACAAATGAAAGCATTGTAATGTGCCATGTCTCTTCTAAACACATTATTCTCAAAGCACTCTAGAAATATTAATAGTGTAATGATATTTTATCCCTCAATTCACAAACTGAGGTTAAAATTAGAAATAGAAAAGGATTATCCTCTAAAGCTCATGACAGGAAAACCATTCGTCCAGCACAAACAATATCATATCCATTGTGGTTTTGAAAATGTATCAAATTACATTTTGAGTCATCAACTACTGCTGCTAAACAGACTGGTGCAAGACAGATAGATGCTCTGAGATGTTTAGTGAATGTGGTTTGCTTAATCCAATAATCTCTAATCCATAGTGTAATAGAGATCTTTCCATCAAGAAGATGAAGTAATAAGCATATTGTGCTGAAATGCAGAAGAAAAGCAAGGCCTGGTTTTGCAATACTGTTCCAGAATGACACAGTCATGTTCAGCTCCTTTTGCTAGCCTGGGACTGAAAATTAGAATATACACATCATCCTTTTCTCTCAGGGATGCACTTGCTTCTTTGAGCAGGAGGAATGTTCCACAGTTACTTTGGCATTAATAACTTGTTACATGTTGTCTATAAATGGTAACAGTTCACCTGTGCCTTGTTTTTTTCCAATTCACAAAGTAAGACATAGACGTTCTGAATCTGAATGTATGTGATATCTCATTATGTTGTCCCAAAACAAGTTCTTTCACCTGTTGTGCAAGAGGCCAATCAACAGAGTCGAAGTGTTTGATTTTTTTACAGTTCTGCACAGAAACGGCTGCTGGGTGGCAAATCCACAAAGCCAGCACAATGACTACCAAAACTTTTCACTATTTATACATTTTAGAAAAGGTATTCATGTCCTTTGGCTACAAGTTACCTGGTTCTATTACTAATTAGTATTCCATCTTCTATTGGTTAATGATTCTCTCAGTTCTCATGCTAACTAGTTCACATGCTCAGCCTTTCTTTTCTTTTCTGTCACTGGGCCACAAGTCAGTGGTCCCAATCTTGCCCTGTCAGAATTACCTTTCTCCCAGTTGGACCTGATTCAGCACAGTTGCTGAGTTGGCTTTGTTAGTTTCTTCCTTATCTTGGGAGTTCTGACAAATGTCCTTGTGGCCCGTAAATTCTGTGTTCTTTGTGTCCACTATCAGTGGCACATCCTTCTTCCTGAGCTTTGTTAACTTCTTCTGAGGTCTGAGACCATTGAAACACGTAAAGCCCTAAGACTTAACAAGGCAATTCTACCAACAAGTAATTTGTCTTTCTAACACCTGGGCATCAATTATGTCACAATGATATGGACTTGGTATGGAATCTGTTGCCATGCTTTGGACACATCTGTTATCCCACTTTTTGGGGGTCTAATCAGCCATCTCCCCATGCTCTTCTTCGTTCAGATGAAGCTGCTCTCAAGGCCTCTCCCTTCTTTCCTTTCCCATCCTCTTGCCCACAGTGCCTCTGCCTTTTGTGAGGAGTGTGTGTGTGTTTGGGAAAACGGGAAAAGCTGAGGAGAGTTGTGGGTCCTAGTAGGAACATGAGTGAGAAGGGTAGAGTTGTGCTGGATGTGGAGAATATCTCATGCCAACTTGCAGTGCTGCTTTTGCCCTGAAAGGAAGGCTGCCAAGAGAATCCTGCACTCTACCCACAGAGATCAGAGGAAAGTCCCTCTTTCCCAAGTGAAGCCACCTCCCTTCAAAAGCACAGTGATCCTCTGAAAGATTTCACTCTATTATGACACTTAGCATTACTACGATCATACTTCTGTCAGTACTGTAGTGAGAGATTCAAATGCCTTCGCTCAGCTTTTGTGGCAGGTTGGGTGCCCTCTACTAACTCTGGTGTGGAAGACTGACAGCTGCAAGCTGTGCTGCTGTCACAAGCAGAGCCAACAACCCAGGTGAAGCCATGAAATCAAACTGAAACCTCTGACTCGGGATTAGTAACATGCTTCATTCACTGTACGTTGACTGCAACAGTCAGCATGAAGGAGAGATGGCCCAGCTGAGGCCCCACTTACACATTTATCAGACACTGCTTTTAAAAGCAGTCCTCTTGAATTTGTCATCAATTTGTATTCAGTGGATTAGAGAAACAAGAGCCAACTTGTCACAGCAGAGAGCTAAAATATCAATGACAAGCACTCAGATGAGACACTACTGGATTAGTGGAAACAGGATGTTAAAAAGAAAATAGATGCCAGGGATTGTCAGCAGGTTTGATTTTTTGAAGTGGTCTGCATGTGGGTCTCAGGTATATTGTCTAACAAAGTGGAGAAATACTTTCCAAATTGTAATGCTTCTGTTTCTTTGCATCTTAACCCATCCCAGATGGTTTTTTTAAAAAAAATCCAACCTCAAGGTTGCTCTTTGTTTATCCCAGACCAGTCCTTTCTTTTGCCATACAGCTACATACAGCAATTTTAACTGTTATGCCAGAAGGAGTGCCAGGACAAGTCATAGCATTGATGCTCACAGGAGACATAAACTTCAAGGAGAAAATGGGCTTATCAACACATTAGCCAGGGTGCCTTACTGTTTACATTAAGAATATTCAAGGTTTATTTCCCTGTACTCCCAAGAGCAGTGGGAGAACTTGGACTCCCTGAAATCAGTATTCTGGTTTTGACTGGTACATTTTTAAATGTTGCTGGTCTTTTTAGGACCATGCTCTCACTGGGTGCAAGCAGCCCCTTCTGAGCAAGGATGCCTTGTCCCACTGAGCTACACCAGAGCACATGGGGAATTTGGTCTGAGCTGCTTCCTTGTGTTTGAAGTATTTCCAGGATATTCTCTCCTATACCGGTTACTAGAGGTCCTTCTGATTTCTTTGCTTGGAGAGTTGTTTTAATGTCTTGAATTGAGACTTTCTCACTGCTTGCTTCTTGAGTCCAAGTACCCTTTTCACATGGCTTTATTTCTCTTTTCTTAATGGAATAGTTCCCTTTTTTTTCTCTAAAGTTTTAGACTTGTTCCTTTAGTGTTAATGAAGGGAAAACTCTCGTTTTCTTATCATGCTGTGAACTATGGCTTACCACATCCCATGTCATCCCAAATTTTCTGTTCCAATAGATGTGTTAGTTGCATTAAATCTTCAAAGGCTAAGAGGAGAGAGACTTGAACAGATTTATACTTTATTTGCTTATTCATTCATTATTAAGGAAGGTGTGAGGTTTTTCCCCTTTTTGCTTTGAACATTAAGCTCCCCTTTGAAAACCTGAAGCACAAAATAATTTACAACTGAAGCCCCAACTGGCAAAGTGATTCTTTTTCACGCTGTGGAACTGCTGTGTGTAGTGTGTAATTTTTACTGCTTGTTCACCCAAGCAGTAATGCTTATCTGAAAGCAGCACATTTGTGCCAGGGAGCAGGAAGAGCAGGGCTGCCCCAGGAGGGAGCTGGCTGCAGAGGAGGTCCCATCCTGGCATATGAGTGCCTCCCCCACATCCAAACAGGGCTGGGGTTGCAACAGGACCTGGTGTAAGCAGTGGTCATCACAGGAGGTAAGGTAATAAGGAGCTCTGGTCCTTGGGCAGCCAGTGGGGGTCCTGGGTGAGGGTAGTCAGGGCACTACAGCTTGCCCATGTGCTCAGGGACCCAGTGGTTTGGATGGGGGAGGTTCATCCAGCAAGACAACGCCTAATGTATTTGATTTTGAAAATTTACTTCCTGCATTCTCCCAAGCTGGATTTCATGCGATTTAATTGCACTGTTGTTGTAATATAGCTCCTCTGTATTTCAGTGGTCAGGCATGGGACGTGACAGGCTAAGGAGTGAGTGCAGCTTTGTCCTGGCAGCTAGGTTAGGACGTGCCTTTTGTCAGTTATGGTTCTTTCTCATGCCAGCACTTCCTTACCATGGAACAATTTATCCCCAGAGCCAGCCAAAGGAGGTAACTGTGACGAATACTCAGACATAAACCTTTTGGGAACACATAAAGTAAACAAGATATGGAAAGCAGAGGATTCCCTGTGTCCCTGGTTGGCTGATCCCACCCAGTGAGTGGGATGAAGTTAATTCTGTTACAAGAGGCATTGCACAAAGTCATTAACATCTGTTGTAGGCTGAATGCATCTCCTGGGCTTTGGTAATGTTTGAAACTAATTCCAGCCCTTTTCCTTCATTTAGCTTTTCCATTCTGAAGAACAATAAATAACCCACTTCTCTGCCCCTTCATCAAGGCAAAAATAATATTTGAAGTGTCTTCAAGCCAGTTCAGTAACTGCTGTAGCACAGGTTGTAACAACACAGCAGGAGAGCAGCTGAATGTAGCAAGCCAGTATCTGAAGTATAAGGATTTGAGGCTGGTGATTGACAACAGAGGTGCAGTTGACACACCTGAAGGATGGGATGCCATCCAGAGGGACCTGGACACAAACACAAGCAGTGGGCCCATGCGATCTCGTGAGGTTTAACAAGACCAAGTGCAAGGTGTCACACCTGGTCAGGGCAACCCCCTGCATCAATACAGGCTGGGGAGTGAAGGGATTGAGAGCAGCCCTGCCAAAAAGGACTTGGGGGTGCTGGTGGATGAGAGGCTAGACACAAGCCAGCAATGTGTCCTTGGAGCCCAGAAAGCCAAAGATAATCCTGGGCTGCATCAAAAGCAGCGTGGCCCGCAGTCTGGGGGAGGTGATTCTGTCCCTCTGCTCTGGTGATGCTGGAGGTCTGTGTCCAGCTCTGGTGTCCCCAGCACAGGAAGAGCATCAGCCTGTTGGAGCAAGGCCAGAGGAGGCCACCAAAATGATGAGAGGGATGAAGCACCTCTCCTAAGAGGAAAGGTTAAGAGAATTGAGATTGTTCAGCCTGAAAAAGAGAAGGCTTCAGGCTGTCCTAATTGCAGCCTTCCAGTACTTGAAGGAAGCCTACAAGAAAGATGGAGAGAGACTATTTACAAGAGCATGTAGTGACAGAACAAGGGGGAATGGATTCAAACTGAAAGAGAGTAGGTTTAGATTAGATATTAAGAAAAATTCTTTGCTGTGAGGGTGGTGAGGCACTGGAACAGACTGCCCAGAGAAGTTTTGGATACTCCATCCCTGGAAGTGTTCCAGGCCAGGTTGGATGGAGCTCTGAACAACCTAGGCTAGTGGGAGGTGTCCCTGCCCATGGCAGGGGGTTGGAACTAGATGATCTTTCAAGTCCCTTCCAACCCAAACTATTCTATGATTCTCTGATTGGCTTAGCTGTCTACTGGTAGCACAGGCTTCTGCACTCCAGAGCTGACCCATGGGAGCTTGCCAGGGGCTGGGCCAGCAGAACCTGAACCTGCTGTCAAGTTTCTGGATACTGCAAAAGCCCTAGGCTTCCTTGCCTGTGAGAGGGAAAAGCAAGCAGCCCTAGCAAAGGAGATTTTTGTAGCAAGGTCATAATAAGCATAGGATTAAAAAAAACCTCAACAATGCAGTGCACAGGGGAATGAATTGGAAAAAAATAAGGTACCCTTCTTGATTTTATTGCTTAAAGTTATGGGCATCAACTTGATGAAGACTTAAACATGCATTCGCTTTGGTGAGTTTGAAATACCATAACCTTAAAGAGACAACATACAATAGGATATTGCCTTGTCTTCTTCCAGCATGTTCTGCCCTTCTGCATGTTCTCACACCCATAGCCTCTGCCAAGAGCTCTTGAGAACTAGTCTTTACTTGGGAGAAACCTAGCAGGAAAAGGATTATTTACACCTAAATAGCTCCTGTTGGGGATGCCTCTCAGTGTTAATAAATCCTCTGCTAAGTAGGGGAATTCAGGCAGTATGTGCTTAAGTGTCTGAACTTGTTTAAGATCACAGTAGGTTACCCTCTGAGCTGGAAAGCCAATCAGAGAGTAGTAGAACTGTGTGTGCAAAAGTGCAAATCGATGCGTAAAACTGCTGCCCTGTGTTACGGTCAATGCAGTCTCTCCACAACTAAGGTTCCATCAGTCTAGAGATTTATTTTCAGCCAAATCATAAACATTATCTGACCTTCAGTAAAAATCTGTATTTGAACTATTTGAGTGTGGCTATTTTCAACATGAATTTATAACTTAGTGTATTTAAGTTTCTTGGGTTTTTAAGAGGGAACATACAGGATAATGTAGGAATGGTGAAGCCAGAGACTGAGTTTATCTCAATTAACTTTGTGAGCTTTACCCACAACTGAACTGAGGTGCAGAAAAGGAGCATAAGGATAACAGTTATGCAAAGTTTATGCCATCTCACCTACCAATAAAGGCTCACTAAACAGAAAAGTTGGTATCAGCAGTTCTGGTTCACAGCTTTTTACAGATTTCCCAGGGTGGACAAGGGATATTCCTCAGACCCTTCTACTTGAATAAGCCAGTTAACTGCTTCTTGTTCAAAGAACAAAAAAAAAAAAAGGAGAAGAAAGGATTGCCCTCAGATAGGGACGACTCTTAGCAGGGCATAAATTTATATTTTTTAATAGCAGCACAATAGGAAATAGCAGAACTGTCTTCATAACAACTGTCTTCGTGTTGGATTCTATCATCATTTAAAGGATTTGCAGCCTCTATGCCCTGACAATGCATGTGATGATAGTTCTATATATGTGTTTTTAAATAAATCGTACTTTCCCCTTCCAAATGCTGCCTGGAATGGAATGCCTTCAGGGAAACAATGTGTGAGTCATCCTCAATAGACGTGCAATTGAGGCACCTCCTTTGGAACAAAGTCATGTACATCCATCCAAAATAACCAATTAAAACCAGTATTATGTTACTCACATAATTTGCCCAATGGCCTGAGAAGCAATCTGGGTTTTTTATGACAGTAAGAATTAATGTTGAGTTGTTGATGTTAAAAGTTAGAATAATAGCACATGAAGATTAAAATGCCATTTCAGTGATAGTTTATTCTGGATTATGTTGAGAAGTATGAGCCTGTCATCATTTAAGACTCATAAAACTTTTACTCCTTGTCAAACACTTGTTTGAATGTCTGAATGTAAAAGATACTTTCTGAGGGTTAATTCTTCTGAGAATCTCAGGGTGGATGGAGAACTCACTGTGGATTTGGTAGGTAAAATAGCATGCACAACCTTGTGTGGATTGTTTATTTTTTTTCTGTGTAGCTTTCTCTCTTATGAAAATACTATTATAGAATAGGTTTTCACAAATTCCCAGTCATACATGGGCTTAATGCTAGCTGTGTATCTCAGTCCCTTGGCTCTAGTTTTCAGTTCTCCCACTCTGAGAGGTACGGAATAACTAATGCAACGAGAGAAAGGTTTGAGAAAAGGTAAGTATGTGCCAGAGCCTGCTCATTGCAGGTGTGGGATAAGAGTGTCTCACAAAATATAAACAAATGGCACACCTTATTTAGAAGGAGCAAAATCATTTTGTGTGACCTGATGCATGAATTCAGGGACTGTGGAGTCCATGCATGCAGCCAGCAGGCCCCTGTTCAGCTGCTAGTACTTTCTTCTAATGCTGTTCAGTCCTACTGCTAGAATAGGTCCCGTCGCTCTTGTGATTACTGGATTGCATTTATGTGCCATATGGAGCTAGCACATAAGTAAATGATCTGCTGAACTTCACTCACTCTCCAGAGAATTGACAGGACCCAGGGTGTATAAAGGCTGTAGAAGGGAACCCAGAAAATGCTAGTTAATTATCGAAGTAAAGGCACTACACAGACAAGCTCTGTCATTTTAGCATTTACTTGAAGAAAATACCTAGTCCCTCTAACTCTTCTCTCTCCAGTTACTCATTGTGCTGAGTTTTTTGGAGGTTTCTCATAGCACAGAGGTGAGAGACCTTGAGAGCCTGGGAGTAGCCTGGACTCTGAATGACAGCTGGAGGAGTAGTGACCCTTGGTGTTAGTAATGTATGTGCTATTGGGAGAAACTAGCTTTGAGGAATCATCTTAGAATGGCACTGATGTATTTGTCAAGGTCATTTGACTGCACATTTGTTTTGTGAGTAGGAAGAAGTTGGTTTTGAAAGAAAAAAATTAACGATGATTGAAAGAAACTGTTCTGCAGTAGATTGTAATTGCTTCCTAGAGCAATTGTGATGGTTGCTGGATTGCTGTCTTTCACTGTGTCCTCTAGTGACTGTGGTGCCTCCCTATTCCATGACCTGTAACATTTTATGCCTTTCCTTTATAGCATTCTTCCTCTTGGATTCTCTTGGAGCTCTTAACTACCCCTATTTAACAACCTACCTTTGTAATTTTCTCCTCTTTTATTTTGCCCGGACTTTCTCACAGCTTTTGGTCACAACCTAGTAATTATCTCAGAAGTGTGAGCCAAGGTTATGCAGCTAGGTCGTGTTGGACTGAATCCCTGTCACAGGCAGCTGAACCCTGGGGGCTGACAGAGGAGGTGACCAAGAGAAGGTTGAAAGACACACTGGATGGGAGATTACAAAATGCAGTAATCTGGATCCAAGCCTGGATGGTGCCAAGTGAGTACAAGTTGCAGGGATGATGGGAATGGTATGGCTGCTTTCAGTAGTGTATCATACTGTCCCTTTAGAAAATAATCTGAAATTCAAAGACATTAATAAAAGTCTTTATGAGCATGTAAAAGTCAGACAATGCCTGATACACACTGACCTACAATACACCCCTTCTTCACTTGTGGCAATGTGTTAGTATCTCCTCAATAAATACATGTGCAACTGGGACATAATAGGGGCTTTACTGGTTTCTACTGGGCAGTGAGATGGGCTATGACACAACCACTGACCCAGTTTTATCTGAAACAAACAACCCTTCTCTCTCCTCCCTGCAAACAATAAGATTGTTAGATCCAAGGCCAAATTCATGTTATTGTGAACAGCTGCAAATCCACTGACATCAGCAGAGCTGTAACCACTTAGTAAAACAGAGCCCAGGTCATGGTGTTTTTTTGGTGTTTTTTTTGGATGAATTTCAGTAGAACAATTGCATTATATCCATATAATTCTCCTGAGCTTTTCTTTATATTAGTATGTTTTTCCCTGTCCTGTGTAGCTGTCCAGTGGCTGCTCATGCCATGTAAGTGATTCTTGCAGCTGTCTGCTTTATGAAGCAGATTAGAGTACGGCTGGATGAACTAACATCATGGAAACATATGAGATTGTAAAAGGAGAAATAAAGCTTTTTATCTCAAGGGCTCAATAAAAATTATATCCCACAATGCAGGAGCTAGGGAGCATAGCAGAGAGATGCAGGCCCTATGTGGCCAGCAAGTAACATGACTATGATGTTAGGAACTATTTTGGAACTAATGTTTGGAACTATTTCCTATTTTGTTAGGAACTGCAATGATAGGACAAGGGGTAATGGATTCAAACTGAAGGAGGGGAAGTTTAGGTTAGATATTAGAAAAAAGTTTTTTACTCTAAGGGTGGTGAGACATTGGAACAGGTTGCCTAGGGACGTGGTGGCTGCCCCAACCCTGGCAGTGTTCAAGACCAGGCTGGATGAGGCCTTGAGCAACCTCATCTAGTGAGGAAGTGTTCCTGCCCATGGCAGGGAGGGCTGGGACTAGATGATCTGTAAGGTCCATTCAACCCTAAAATTCTATGATTTTGTTTCTATGAATGTTCAAAGGGCTGCTCAAAGTGGTTTTAATCTTACAAGTCACTGTTCACTAGGGCTTGATCTTGCAAAGTGTTGAAAAACATTAGTCCCATTCACCTTAAGTTGCACAGATCTAAGTGAAACAGAGAATCAGAACTGCAGAAGTTTGAACTCAACAGTCACTGCTATTTCCAAGGACTTATTTTTTTCTGTTTACCTGAGAAGGGAAACTCTACATGGGAATGGAGAAAGTGCTAGGAGGGCATAATGATCTCTAGTAGCTTAAGCACCAGTATCCAGACCAACACTGCTGTGCCTGAATCAATGTGGGGGAAGTCGTTTGACATTTAGCATAAAAAATTACTTCTGATAGACTATGTTTACATTAGATTAGATTGTGCTGATCCCATTCCCTAATCAGGGCAGCTGCATGGGACTTGCACTCTAGTTCTTCCCATTGAAGTTGTGCCTGTCTCAGGAGTTTATCTTTTCTGTGTTGAAATGGGAGATAAATAAATGGGATATTTTGGGGGGGGGGGGAGTCTTTTGTCTTTTAATTTAGTCAAAACAAGTTTCTGTATGGACATTTGTATAGGTAAGAAATTCTGATAGTGTGAGAATGATCACAGTTCTAATCTTCATTTGTATTTACTGATTACCAAGATGGACGTTCTAAGGCTGGCATGAGCATAATACAACATCAGCAATCAGGGTCTATTGATGATGTTCTTTGTGCAGAGTCACATTTAGGCTGACCTTTGATCCAAGCAGTGTGAATGACAGTGGTTTGGGATGCTTACAATGGGTAACTGAAAAAAAATGAGCAGATGTAATAAAATTCTTAGCGCTGAGATGCAACAACGTGATGAAAGATACATATCTGAATCACCGAGGGAAAACAGTCTATGTACAGGATGGATTCTGAGTGTCCCATCTTCATCTTACTTAGCCTGAGGCTGTGGGAAGAGCAAACAAAGAACATATAATTGTTCCCACACAAGAACAGACAAGCCTACATTGAAAAGATAATGAGTGAAACTTGCAGGATTCAGGGACATTACACACAGTCTCCAAGGAGAAACAAACTGCAGTCTGAGACCTTGAATATCAAAAGGAGTTGAAACACTTATAAAACCTTTGAGAAGACACAGGAGGGGAAGATCACCTTTCAGACTTTTCAACTCCCTGTAGAGGCAAACTGAAGGAGAGAAGCTGAGAAGAGAATTTAAGTGTATCAGTCTGTTGAGACATGTTAGTAGTTTAGTGTAAATAAGTTTAAAATAGAATGAGTCACTTAGAGTTAGAAAATTGTGTGATTCACTTGCTTAGCATGGGTAGCTGGGTTTGCTGAAGCCTTAGGCCACAAGCTGTGTACTTTCATTTACATCTATGCTTTTGGTTGGAGTAGTTAGTATTCTTACTGATTTTCCCAGTAGCTAGTACAGTGCTGTGTTTAGTCTTTAGTCTGAGAACAATATTGATAACACACTGATGTTTTCGTTGTTGTTTTCTCTTTAGTCTGAGAACAATATTGATAACACACTTGTTTTAGTTGTTGTTTTGTCTTTAGTATAAGAAAAATATTGATAACACACTGATGTTATAGTTGTTGCTAAGTAATGTTATCTAGGACTGTTTTGGTTTCCCATGCTCTGACAGTGAGCAGGGGCACAAGAAGCACAAACCAGAAGATAAGGAGGCTACAGTTGGCAGCAGAAGCTGCAACTCATCAAGATGAGTTAATGGCCTGCCTGCATGGAGATGAAGAAAGAATGCCATAAGGTGTTAGAAGACCCCAGACCACAAATCACCATTGGACTAAAAAGGCACATGAACAGCACATGAGGCACATGTGGATAAATCAAAAGGGTATAAATGCCCAGGGATTTTATTTGCAGCCCCTCTATGGGGTCACGCAGCTTGAGCTGACTCTGCTGCTGTACCACTCTATTCCATTATTTGTTTTTAGAAAATCCAACACCTGAGACTGCTGCAGGAAACCTAGGGTTGAGCCTGAAAGAGGAAGAAGAGTGCCCGAGAATGAGTATGTGTGTGTGTCAGTGACAAGACAAAAAAGACAACCCTTAGCTCACTGGACCTGCCTGCTTGAAGGAGCTCTGGTCCTAGCAGTTAAAGCCTTGGGTGGTGTGTGTGTGTGACACTTGAACAGCATGAGAGCACTTGGAGAGCATATTCTCCCTTGACACACCCTATCTGGGCCAGGAGAACGGCGAGCCTAACAGTTGCACATGTGGGCAGTTTCATGGGTTTAGAGATACCTTTCACATATGCTAGTAACAGATAATAGGATTTAAGCTGACCATTCACACTGACACCAGAAGTACAGTTATGTATGAAGCACTAGAGGATTCATAACAAATAGTCTGGAAAGTGCAGACAGGGCCCCAGCAGAAAGCATTTCATCACACACACAAAAATGATGCTAGCTAGAGGCTTGGGATGTGGGAAGAAACCTGCTCAGACTGGGGTCAGAGGTATTTTTCAAATATAGCAATGCTAATAAGCAACTCTCTCCCATTTTAAAAAAAAGACCTATGTTCCTCCTTTTTTCCTACTCCTGTGGACTGTACCTTTTCCTGTCTCCTCCTTTTTGTTATGTGCAATTCTCCTAAGGGTAGTATTTATGAATGGGTCTGTTAGCTGGTTACATGTACCAGCACTATTACTCGAGCTATGTGGGTGATGTCCTTCAAGGAAAAGGCACTAGTGTTTCCTAGAAGTGTGACTTAACCTCATTGTTGGCTAAGTGGAGTTGTTTGAGGAAGCGTTTTGTAAAATGCTTTTGAAGCATTTATTTTCTTTTGTATAGAGGTATGTTATTTACTGGGGAGGTGGTGATTTTCTTTCAGCTTGTGACTAGTACCTTTCAGAACATTCCGAAGCTGCCAGGCATTGACAGTGCATTCCCAGGCTGCCAACCCTAATACCTCGGGCAGTAGATGGCTGCTTTTAGCAGCATTCATCTGCTGCCAAATTCTTTGCCAATGCTCTTCTGAATTCTAGACAACCTGAAATCCAGGACAAGCATGCTCAGGAAGTTTGGAAAAGAGCACATCAGGATTCCTACCCATTTGTAGACCAAGCAACTGCTCAGCATGTGTCATACATGGTGTCCTTGTTGGCCTCCCGGCCACAGACATTGCATCTTCCCAGTTTGTCCTGCATTATCTCCCACTGCTGTCAGTAGCAAGATCTATTTTTGCAGTTTGAAGCCTTCAGTGTCTCTTTGCCTGTTGCCAAGCTTAAGATCCAGGGCCTTGCTGTCAAAGTCCCCTGTGATACCTGCTCTAGTCGCATTTCCTCTTCTCTTTCTTTCCACCACATTTCTCTCAAAACTGATGCCAACTGAAATGATTCCTTCATGTTATTCTTCTGTCCTCATCTCTCACCCTTATTACAGCAATTTTACTTCATGTGGAAAAAATTTCCTGGCTTTGTATATTGTGATTTTTCTGAATAATTCATTAATTTCAGACCACCTGCTCATCTGCAGGCACCTGTTACTGTTTCTCTTCTTGCACAAGAAGGAAAGGGGGACTCCAGGAGGCAAACAACCTGCTTTTGTTAATTAAAGCCCCTTTTTTTGTTAGATTTTTCTGATGAATCTGTGTTTGTGCAGTGTCAGGCTGCAAGTTTATTTGACTAGGACTGGGGTTTGTTTGCTTTGGTTTCATGGCTAAATTTGGCCTGGTCTGTGCACTTTTGCCTGGGAAACACTTCTATAAACTTACTGAGAAGCAACCGCCAGAATCCACAGGCACCTTCTCCATCCCAAACACAGATACCTACAGATAACACATGCTAGCACACACCATTTGCCCCATGTCATTATTTTCTGCTCCTCTCCATTGAGAAGGAGCAGAATATAGTGAACAAGAGGACAACAGAGTGACTTGGCACATGCAATCACTCATGCAGGCTGAGGGGACGCTGCCAAGGTGCAGCCATAGTCTAGCAGTGATGAATGGGAATAAAAGAAAACAAGGGTACTTCCCTGAAAATTTTTATTTTGAGAAAGGATCTTGAATGGTTGGCAACTCCAGTTTCATTTAAACAAATTGCAGTACAATGTGTTGCTTCAGAAAACATATTCATTCTCAATTCTTCTTTTCAGTTATTGTGAAGATCTATTTGCATTTGCAAGTAGGAACTGAAAATGTAACAAGAATATGCACTAATTTTTCATGCCAACATACGGTATTTTTATTGTGGCGAAAATTAAAATCCTCACATGTAAAGCATTGCATGTATTTTCTTTTCAGTTTATACTATTTTGCATAACTGATTTCTACTCTCTCCTTTGTTTGGACAAACCGGTGTTCTAGATTAGCATATCTTTAGAGTGCCACAATAATACATATTATTGTACAGTTAATGCTTATTTGAATCTTTCAAGAGATATTTAACAAGTTTTTTTCTTTTCGTATAATAATTTAAAATCATCTGGCTGAGCCACTTTTATTTACATGTATTAGATGAGGTTTGAATCATTTCCTCTAATCCTATTGTATCCTGTGTGTCTTGAGGGAGCTGCAGTTTAAAATATCTAGGACACTAACATTGTCGTGCCGCTTTCCACACATTTCAATACTGTAGTAGCTCTCAGTGTGTGACATTACACTAACCCTGCTGATGTTAGACGCCTTAACACTTGAGCCAGAGAAATCCATGTTCAACCTTATCCCCTCCAGTAGATGTCATCGTGACAATGGAGAATACTGATGGGGATAGTGGTGATGAGATCTCCTTTGTCAAGGCAGGAAAAAAAGCTTTGCTGTAATAGACTTTGTTTATATCAAAACAAGGTAATTCTTTCAATGCTTAGCATTTATGGAGAGCTTTGTTTTTCTATAATGCTTTGAAAAACATGTTGATTAATAAAACACAGTCACCAGTCAGGTCACACAGGACCATGGCCTGTGGCAGTGGTGTCTATACGCTCTGAAGGTGGCCATAAATATAGATATATATGGGCAGACATGCATGTGCAATACTCAGTTTGTCAATCGCTTTTTTTCCCTCTAACTATATAGTTTTGTATGACACCCCTTGCTCAAAACCATCACATCCTTTCTGCTATACTTGCCCTCTCCCCACCTTAATCCTTTTCAGAAATAATTTCTTCAAAGGAGAACCCAAAGCCTCCTGTTTTATTTTTATGAAGAATGAATCTCTCCACACCCATCAGCACCAGAGCTGCTGGGTGTCCAGTCAGCTTTGGGGTTCATAGCTGCCTGAGTGAGCAGTGGTTAGTGCATGGTGAGTAAATCTACAACCCTATATTATTACCAGGTATAGTTTTAATCTCACAAATGAAAAACAATGCCCAGAAAAGGCAAGTGACAAGTCAGTCACTGGCAGGTTTACATGCAGAGGGGCTGCAAGGCTGCAACATACACACCTACAGATAATTTGAAAAACATACTGAAAATATGTTTAGCTATTGTTCAGTAGCTGATCTGAGTTGCTCAGAAAGATTGTGACGTTCAGAATTAGAAAAAAAATCCGACACCGTTCCCCACCTTGGAAGTCCTAACAGTTTTGATTGAATGCATGATACATATCTAGTGAGTGTTGTCCCTTTTTAATTTTAGCCAGTGCCATGTCTGTTCTTCATGACAGACTGACAATATATAAGTTGTTGTCAGATAAAATAAAGTGTAAGTTGAGCCGAGTGCAGCAAGCTGCTGAAC
>NW_008658894.1:18109-21033 GCF_000695815.1 Acanthisitta chloris
TAAGTCAAATAATAAGTACATAATTTGAATGTTCTCTTTTGTCTAGATAATAGCCCTATGAATAATAAGTTTTTATTCTTTCAAAGGTCAGGCTTTGGGTCTGCAAGAAAGCAGAGCACTAATGGCCTGATTAACCTCAGAGTCTGCTTCTCTTCCTTAGTCCAGTCTTTGAGGCTGAAGCAAATCTCTGCAACCAACATTATAAATTCTAGGGGAAATGGCCAAATAATTAGAAGAAATTTGTGACTTCCCACACTAAGAGGAAAACAAGTCTTATTGGCAAGATTTTTGTCATTGTTCACATTCCTCAAAAAAATGTTGGCTGTTTGTCCTTGACCAAATGGAAAGGCTCTCTGCTGGCAGAAAAACAACATATTTAATCAAAACAAAGCAGCTGATGCTCTTGACCAAACAGGACAGACAGCTGTCTGGCTGTTCTGAGTAAGCAAAAATATCAGAAAAGCCCCATAAGCTTGTAGTAAAATAAGTGGAGTAATGAAAGGGGTGCAAAGAATGCACTTGTTTCTAAGTTACCATCTCATTTGGGCACTGTCAAAGTACAGAACCTGTGAAAAAAAGCATGTCTTTTATCCTCAGGAAATTGAGGGTGTTTTATTATCACAGTTAATAATGAAAACAAACTATAAAAAACCCTTACAGTAACATTTTAAGAACTGTGAAAATACAGCTATTAACTATAAAAGCCAGAAAAAAATCTTTGCTATAATCTATCAGAAAAGGTAACAAAGATAACTATCTAACTCATGTTTGCTTTGGTTTATGCTTCAGATATGTGAGAGGTTTTAATATATGTCTTCCTATTTAAAAATACTTATGTTTCCATTAACAGTGTTCCCATACTTACTCTAAAAGCATTTCATAACATTGTAATTTAATTTCACTTAAGTCTTAAAATATTCAGTCTGTAACCTTGAGAGGAGTCTGCGAGGACAGAGTAAGCACAGCCAATAAAAGCCCAGAAGCTCAGAAAGGTAATCATGAAGAGACATCACCCACTTCTCTGTATTTGTCTTAAAGCAGGGTCAAATGTGCCTAAACTGGTCTTAAAAACCTGAGCTGATGGTAATTCCACATTTTCTTCCAGGGATCTACAGTTGCAGTGCCATCTGTACAGCTAGAGCAGGCCTATAAGAAAGGTGGGAACAAAATTTTTAGTAGGGCCTGTAGCAATAGGGCAAGGCATAATGATTTAAAAGAGTGTAGACTGAGACTGGATAAAAGAAAGAATTTGTTTTACAATGGTGGCAGTGAAACACTGGGAGAGGTTTCCCGGAGAGGTGGTGGATGTCCCACCCCTGGAAACATTCAAGGACAGGTTGGGCAGGGCTCTGAACAACCTGATCTAACTGAAGATGTCCCTGCTCATTGCTGGGGGATTGGACTACATGACCTTTAGAGATCACTTCCAATCCAAACTGTTCTATGATTCTATGAGTTCCTAATGCCAACCTTCTGTCTCCCTTACAGCTTAGCCCTGTAATTTGTCACCATATCTGCTTTAAAATAAACATAATCCTCCCTCGGGATTATGAAAATTAGTAATGTAGCTGACGCTTTATCGTTTCCTGGGGAAATTCCTTGAAATGTGGTGTGTTCAGACCATTGCTGGTTCTTGTACCCTGGAAGAGCTACAGGTGGGAGTAGGATGGGGCCATGTCAGTGGAGCTGAGTCAGAACAAAAAGATGTTGCTGTGCTTTTCAAGGCTGCTTCCATCAGCTGTGAATGGAGCTAACCATAGTACATGTGCTAAGGGTTTCCTAACACAAACTGGGTGTCAAGGTGTTCAAGCAGGACATCAAGCTGCTTCTCTGGGTTAGCAGAAGACACATAGTTTGTAGGCTTGGCTCTACTGCCCTGGGTTTTTTTTGGAGGTATTGGAATTACATCAGAAGGGAGAGCTTCCACTGTAAAAATGTGTGTGCACTTATAGCTCTTGTGATTCAAAGGAAAAGCTGACAAGCATGACCCAAGAGTAAGCAGCAATGAAACGTCAGCTGGCTGCTCTGAGCCCAACCACAGCCTCTTCATCAGCTAACCACATGCTGAGGGAGGAAGTGGTGAGCACAGCGGGGCAGCCTTGTACACACCCAGCATCACCCAGGCCGCTGAGCAGCTCTGCCCTGGCCCGGGATGCTGCCCCAGGGGGACAGAGCTACTCACAGGGGACCCCCCAGGCCCCTTGGGAGACAGGGTGGGACACAGGGTGGTTGGCTTACTGGCAAATGTCTCATGATTGTAAGCTTTTCCTGAAAAGACTCTGCAACTCTTGGGCTGGTCAGGGTGTCTGACAGCCCTTGTCAACTGAGCTGTTCATTTCCTATAGTCCTGCAATAAATACACACACTCAGAATAGTGTCACCACACCCAGGCACACGTGGGCCGGGAGAGGAATTTTCTGTAGGAGGAACAATTAGCAAGCATCTGAAGAACAGTGAAAGCACAAAAATCCTTGGATTGTCTTGCATAATTTTTCCCTCATCTTCCTCCTTTTTACTCTCCCAGCATCCCCACCAGCCCTCCCTGTTCCTCCTTGTTCATAGAGTGAGGAGGAGCCTCCTGCCACGCACCACAGAGTTGTGGTTAGGGAGAGGAAACCCAGCTCAGCTGTGATAATTAAAATAGCTGTGATACTTTAATTGAGCTGCTAATACCAATGCAGGGATGTTTTATAAAAGGCTTGGTGGGGAATAGCTTTTCATTTGGTACTTCACTAAGCAAGAAGAACTATAGTGCTGCAGGGGCAATGTGCTACAGGGCTCACAGGAGATGCTCTGGTGCGGTGGATCCTTGTCTCCTTCTTCCAGCTTCCTCCTCCCAAATATAGCCTCTCCTGCTGCCGGTCCTGTCCTGAGGCTGTGTTTGGTTGTACTTCTTGTAGCAGCAATCTTAATGTTGTTCTTCT
>NW_008658894.1:21063-25266 GCF_000695815.1 Acanthisitta chloris
GATTCTGGACAACGTGGGCTTTGATGCAATACTTGTGTCTCTCCACTCAAACAATTAATCTTGTGAACTGCAGTGCTTATAAACCTATGTATGTGCTTTTAACCTCTGCTTTTAAAGTGTGAGGAAGAAGAAGTAATGGATTTCCTCGCTCTCATGTAGAAAGGATAGTTTATGTATTATTTATGTTTATGTTGATTTGGTTGCTATGTTTTTTTACATTTTGCCTGTTGATAGTACGGTAAGAAAAAGCTCTTTTTGTTATCAAATCCTTACAGTAGTTACCCTTAAAATTTAATCAAAATCTTGTATTTTCTAGTGTTGGAAGCATCATCCCTTAGTGCAAAATATTGATATGGAACATAGTGTTTAGAGAACTGGCCTTCAACAGCAAGTCTGACTCAGTTTTAAATTTGAGTTATGTGAATTCAAACTTTTGGGAAGCCTTTGCATAGTAGAATAAATTAACTATATTGTATTGAATTCTACTGTAGTGTTTTTGTAATAAATATTTCTTTGCAATATTAGCAAATCAAGGCACAGAAGCATTATGCCTGTGTGTAAGCTTTGCCAAGAAAAACTAAGTAAGGAGAACTCCAGGATGCCAGGAGAACCCTGGATAAAAGCATAAGATAAAAGCTATCTTTATTTAGAATAAATAAGTCTTACCATAAATTATGGAGTAAAGGATACTTTTTTATAGTTCTATGCTAATGTATGGTTTTCTTTTTATATCTGAAGTTCTAGTAAAAGGACTTTATTTAATCAATTGACCAACAAAATGCTTATAGTGTTCCTTATATAGTTCCTAATTGAACATTTTCCTTTAAAATGCTTTGTGATAATATAAGAAATCTGAGACTGTGAGATCTTCAGTGTTTCAGATGTTAGTGATTTTTTGACTTTCCAGAAAGATGTGGTAAAGAGTTTTCTGCTAGAGTAATTTTCTATCAAAACATGGATTTGATAAAATGTACCTTTTTGTAGGAAAGTATCAAGTTTCTTTCGTGTTTTCAAGGGAAAACTATAAAAATATTTTATTTATGGTTGAAACTAGAATATGAAGAGGAAAACCTGAAGTCAAAACTGAACATCTGACACTGTCAAAACATTGTATTTGGCACTTGTTTCAGAGGTCCCGAAATAAAAGTGCTGTTGCAGAAAGTGCTGTTGTCTTATTTCTCTTTGAAAGGAAATTTCGGAATATCTAGGTTTTGTCCCTATGTCAGCATGATTTTCTTCCTTTTCTTTTTTTTTTTTTCCTCCTGACTTTATAGATGCTTTGGTTTCTGAAACTGTTTTCATGGAGAATGTCAGACCAGGAGTCTCCAGAGCCCTCTGCATTTGATATGAAGCTCTTGGACCTCTGCTGATTTGAAGAATGACTCGATGCTTCCTCATAGTCCAAATTAGTGGAGTTAATCAAAGGCTCAGTAGGAGAGCAATGGGAGTTCTGAGCATCTTTGAAAATGTTAGCTGAATCAAGACTACAGACTGCTCTTAACTCTGCAGCGAGTGTTACTCCATCCTAACTGCAACAGAGTCCACAGTGGCACTGCCATCCATCCAGCAGTGTGTACTGTTGTTGTGGTCACAGCCAGCCTGGCCTAGGCTGGCACTGGGACAGAGGACTAACAAATCATCGCTTCTGGAGCTCCGTCGCTCTCCCTAAACAGTTCCCTTTTTGGTGTCTCGCAGGCTATGGATTTGGTATGAGATCAGATGACTGGAAATAACTGCTGTTTTTTCCCCCCATGGTCCAGATGTACTATGTTTTAAAAATGGTCTGTATGTTGAGTTGAGCTGTAAGAACGTGGTCATATGACAGAGATTAAGGTTGTTAAGTATTTATTTATCAAGGATTTCTATTTTTAAAGAAGCTTACAACTCCATTATATATCTAAATATAAGAACTTATAACGAAAAGGCGCAGACCAAAAATTACGAAGCAGGCAGGAGCTCTAGGTTCCAAATTATGTTTCTGAGCAATGAGGATGAAATCTAAAGAGAACTTCTTCCTGGAAATACTGTTTCTGAAACAGCACTGAGCAGTCTTGACTGTTGGGGATGTGGAACAAAAGTTCTGTTTCTTTGTAGCCCTCCTCTGAGAGGGCAGTTTGAAATGGATTGCTAATGGCAAAACACCAGCCATAAACACAAGATTGAAGTGCAGTAACTGATGTGCACATCTCTGCACAGAAACATAAACACAGTAGAAAAGTACTGCATACATTTTGGTGCAATTAAAATATTAAAGGCTAATGTGGTAGGAATGACTGAAACACTAAAATAATGTAGGAGTTTAAAAAAAATAAATCTGTTGAAGTAATATAGGCTGAACTATTTTTTTTTTAAATGATATGACCTGACATTGAGGAACAGTTATCTGCTGCCGGTGGAGAATTTGTCTCCCTTTTGTTTGTGGATGATTCGTTACTTTTGCTAATCATTAGAGTCATAGCACATTAATAACAGTAAAATTAATAACTAATGACAGTATGATCTCAGCATCTCTTTTTCCGGTTATCAGGGTCACTTTGTATGTCATCTATGTCACAAACCATATCAATACCCAATCTCGCTCCTGACACTGGGTCTGAGGATGCAGTCAAATAAACTCCTCCGGCACTGCTGTGTCTTTGCTTCCAGTGCTTGTTCTTTGGTCCATGCTGCTCACAGAACCACAGGACTGAGAAGTAAACCAACTCAGGGAACAGAATCATGTTTTAAAAAACCTTGTTTTTTTTCTACTTGGTTCTTTTCAGGCTGAATTGGTTTGGTGTTTAGTGCAACTCTTAGGTCACAGAAACCAGAAAGGTTTCAGGGATAGGTAGGAAGACATGGTGATGGAAGCTGTGTAAGCCTGCAATGTTATTGGCAGAAATAGTGGTGGGAATGCAGACAAAGTCAGATAAAGAGCTTTAAAAAAAAACCCCAAACCATTATGTATTCTGGCTGTGATTCAGATGTATATTCTTTCTCAGGTAGAAGTTTATTATCTTTCTCAAAAAGTTCCATTTGGTTGTTCCTAAGATTAAGGCATTTAATTGTCTTTCTTCATCTCAGTGAAATAATAAAGCTTTTTTACACCTTCATTGGAACTCATATCTTTCTTTTCGGGAAAACAGACCTATTCTATCCAGTGTCATAGAAACTGATGACACAATGAATTTAGACCATAACACAGTGGGAGTCTTCTAAAGACAAATGGCTTAGCAAGACATTTATATTCTAAAAGCAATTTTTATATATTATAGTTTGTATTATAAAAGGCCCCCAGAAACAACACATTTTTAATAAATTGATATATACCTATGAAAACAAATGGTACAATAGCTCAAGTCTAGAAACAGCTCAGACAGAAAGATACTGATGTGCATACACAGGATGGCCCAGAAATCTTGATGCAATGCATTGAGCCTGGTATTTTCTCAGGTCCAAGGCTCCAGGAAAGTCAATAAACTTGTATGAGCAAACATTATCTGCCTGTACAGAGTCACTGAGGAAATGAAGACAGGTGGGGCATAGAGGACCATGTTTTTTAAATGAGTAATCCATTGGGACATCACTTTGAGACAGTAAGAGTTGGTGATGCTAATTCGGGCTCTGTCATGACATGATATTTGACACTGACCAAATCACAGCCTCCTCGCCTTGATTTCACCACACAGCAATTAGATTACTGATTAATTTAATCTTTATTAATCCTGAAGATTACCATAAGCGTGTGCTGCTGAGGATTAAAAGTTAATCCTGAAAGCATATACGCAAAGAAACTCTGGTGGTAATAAAAAACCCAAACTGAACTTTAAAAACCGAAAGTATCTAATTGTGCGCTATGCTGTTTTATTTCAAGATCATTCTCTAGAGCAATCCGAGTATGAAGTCAAAAAAATAAAAGAAAATAAACCCCAGACGTTGTAATAGAAAAGGCCTCGGTGTACTGCGGAATGAAGCTTGCCCACGGTTGCTTCACTGGGAGAAGGCTGATAAGAATCCAGTATCTGAATAAGGATGAAGACTTGCCTGCTGAAACTTGAGAGGCGTTCAGCTGCCTGGCACTGCCATCAGGGTGCCTGGCAGCATCCTCCGCGGAGCTGTCAGCAGTACCTGTGTCGGGGCCGCGGCAGTTCCAGCCTTGCCCCGCGCGCCCGCGGCCAGCGCTGCTCCCATTCCCGGGCGGTGTGTGACCCGGGACAGCGCAGA
>NW_008658895.1:0-4250 GCF_000695815.1 Acanthisitta chloris
GGCGCTGCAGCCTCCCGGGTTACGAGACATCCAGGTATCTTAGCAGCGTGAAAGATCTTTGCTGCGCGCCGTGAGTGCCGTTCTGATGTGCTGGCAACTAAGTACCACGCAGCCGCTCGCTCGCTTCCATCCTTCCTACCCTGTGGGATGGGGAGAATCAGAGAAGGAACAAAGTAATGGCAGTTTGTGATAAGAACAGTTTAAGAACTGAAACAAAGCAAAGTTATATTAGTGTTAATCATTATAATAAAGTAGAATAATATTCATTATTATGCTAACAATAATTGTCATTAAGAAAATTAAAACCCAAGAAAAAAGCAAGTGATACACAATGCAGTTGCTCACCACCTGCTGACTAATGTCCTGCCCATCCACCAGCAGTGATCGGCCCCTCCCAGCCAACTCCCACAAGTTTAGGTACTGAACATCACATTATGTGCTATGCAATATCCCTTTGGCCACTTTGGGTCAGCTGCCCTAGCCATGCTCTCTTCCAGCTTCTTGTGCACCTGCTCCCTGGCAGAGCATGAGATCCTGAATAGTCCTTGACTTAGGGTATGCACTGCTCAGCAACAACCAAAACATCAGTGTGTTTTCAATGCTATTCTCATACTGAATCCAAACCACAGCACTCTGCCAGTTACTAAAATGAAAATGAACTCTATCCAAGCCAAAACCAGGTCACATGCTCTACTCAAGCCAGAAGGGACTTTACAAGGAACTAACCTGAAGAAGTAGGTGCTGTGCCAGCACAGGTCCTGAACAGTAGCTTTAAAAAAAAATCTCAGATTGGAGTGATTCACCTAACAAGATCCAACTGAAAATGCATCCAATATATTGTATGGGTCCATTTATATTTCAGCACCACTTTAAATGTTTTTGTACACTTTTTGCCAAAACATCCTTCTAGGCAACACTTCTGATGAAACAACCTGTCCGCATCTTCAATCTTTCTAGAACTAACAGTGCTTTACACATTATTTCCTTAGAGTTCAGTATGTTTATGTTCAGCAAATGTTATTGAACATAACTCGAGGCTGAGAACTTTGCACATATGCAAATTATCCAAGAAACAGTTGTTTTTTTCTGTCAGTAGTGCATTGTTAACCCTGTAAATCTAAAATCTCAGAGGTACTGACTGTCTACTGAGGTGATGATAGTCATACTGATAATATCATGACTGCAAATTTGTTTATTGAAGGTTGCAACTGTACTTACCACTATTGGTCTTCTGTCTCAGGCTTCGCAGAATGAGCATTATAAATACTTCCTAGGTAAAGAGCAGTTTGGTGAAAAATCCTGTCTTGCTGACAGTGAAGTTTCTGTACAATAATCTAGATTTATTTCCTCTTGTGGCAGAACAAAGCGTAACAAAGGGTCACACTTGAACTTGCTGGTCTTGGATGGTGGGGTTTTTTTATTTTCCTGATTTTTACTTCTCATTTTTTTATTTACACATTTTAGTTTCAATAAGTCTGGTCACATGAATGGCAAGCATAATGTGTTCCTTTTAAAGTTTCATGAAACTACCAGATGTTTATTTGGCCCTACAGGCATACACACATATTCCTCAGGCTAACATTAGTAGATATATTTCCATGCATAAATAAACTTGTTTAGAAGGAAACCACAGAAATACATAAAAACAGGTTAAAGAAAATAAAGCAGATCAAGAGCTGAGTGTACATACAGTAGTTCATATACAAAACCGTAGCTAAAATGGGGCAATTATGGATGTATATAAGGATTGCAAATAGAAGGTTTTCAATGAAGATAGAAAGATAGTTTTAGGAACAGGTAGAGGATTTATCATCAGTTTTTAGCAAAAAAAAAAGTAACTGTAAAAAACTCTATTTAAAGTTTAAAACTGTTCATATTTGGTCTCATTAAACTCATAATCTCTAACTGTGGGTGAAAGCACTTTTCCTGGCAAACTTGATATGAAACAAAAGAGAAGCACAATCTGAAAAAGTAATTTCTTTCATATGTCAAACTGGTCATCTATAGATGGAACAGAGAGGAACTGATGAGGGAAAATTAATGAAAAATAATTATATGCAAGTGGAAAAGACAGAGAGTTTGCAGAGAGATAAACATGAATGTGCATGGATAAAAAATGAGAAATTGGCTGTGAAATGGCCCAGAAGTGTTCTCATACTCGAAGCACTTTCAAAAAGCCAACAGAAATTCAAAATGGTCTTTTGTTTGAAACTAAAGTACAAGCATTTCTTTCTTCTTCCCAAGTGAATAAGCTCTTATCCTTAAAACAGAATTTCTCTTGCACTGATGACAGGCAAGAGCTCAGAGAAGAACATTTCTGTCACTGAGCTGACTAGCAAACTGCTGTGGGTTTCAGTCTAATAAAGTTCCCATTAATATCATAGAGAGTGGGATTTCTGGATTGTTTCCTTTCCAGAGAAGGAGAGGTTCTCTTTAGAGCACAGGATCATAAAGTTTGATTCATGTGCATGTTAGAAATTTGGAGACTTCTAGCATTCAATAAAACAAGTGTAGGTGGGAGTTATCTAATTTCATGGAAGAAAAAAGTCTGTAAAAGCAGCACATCAACCTCTTAATATGGTTATTATGGTTGTTATGAAATATGCTGAACAGTGCTGCTCAGCTGCTGCACTAAATATTAAGCAGCAATTACTGCTTGTACTAATACCACCACATTATCCTGAAAAAAAAAAAACCAACCAAACAACAAAACCAAAACCTGCAAAAAAGTCTGAACAATAATGTGTTTTATTTCAATACCTGACAAATGGTTTGAGTTTGACTCTTGGTTTCACTTTATCATTTTCTTGTCACAGGGGGAGCTTACAGTTCCTACATTGGGTGGTTCATTCACCTACCTGAACCACACCATGGAAGACAGCATTAATATCAGCTTTAATGCTGAAGTGTAATAGATAAGCTATGTGAGAATCCTAACTCTATACTTGCTTTGCAATTTCTTAGTCAAGAGATTTTTTTCCCCTGTTCTGTTGTAGAAATACTTAATCACATCCTACACATATTATCTATTTGGGAGGCAATCTGATCACTCACAGTGCAATCTACTTTACTCTTCTTGAAGGAGAAATAGACATTAACAGCTCACCAGCTGGAGGAGCAGAGGTATTAGCTCAGCTAGCCCTGGATGTCTTTGATTGTGGGTTTGCAGCTTGAGGTTTGAGGACCACTTATGCACAGGAATATGAACCTCTCATGAAATCCTTAAATGTATTTAAGCAGTTCCTTTTATTTCAAAGGAGATCTGGGGGTGTAATGACTTTGTACATCTTAGTGTCTATCTTTAGACACTATGTGTAACTACTGGATTATGTGTGCAAAATCTGGTGCAGGAACCAAGTGACTCATTTTGACTGTTTACCATAGCATGAAAGTACAGGAAGAAATACTTGAGACACTTGTATCGAAAAGTGGTTCACCTTACATCCATCTACTTCATGTAATGAGGAATTCTAGAGATAACTGCTGCAGTGCCCAGACTTCACCTTAGACCATTAGCTGCTGTGAGATTAACCGATGTCCCGAAGCCAACATGAACAGCAAAGAACTGTGAACTGCCTTAACTCTGCCTTTAGACCTGCTCACTGCCCTGGGTGAGGGATCACACTGAAACAACAACCCATATTTCAGCCTTAGCACAGTCTAGGAAGCTCTATACCACATTCCATTCCCTGGAAAAGTCAAATGACAAGAAAGGCTTCTTGCTTGTGCCCAAACACCTCTCCACCAATATTGCAGACTGACACATTCCTCTTTCCCAAAAGCAGCATTAAGCTCTCGGGCATATTTTCCTCCATTTGGCATCCCTTCTGCCACAGCTTAAGGCTGAGGAACCTTTAGAAAGCAATTTACATCATGTGGCTTTAATCAGATTTTACCTATTATCTGTCAAGTACTGACAGCACTTCTGAATATGGAATTAGGATTCCTTCAGCCTCAAAGAAGTACCAAACCCTGATGGTCTTTCCCCAGAAAGAAAGAATATAAAGCTGAGAATACGCATATTGAGAACAACACCCAAATATTAACCTATACTGGTTGCTAGCTATTTATCCTGCCAAAGAATCTATTATTGCCACATACTTTTTACAGTGGAAGCAGACCTAGAGACTGAAAAAAACTAACTTGAATAGAAGCAGAGGAAAACCAAATGAGGAGGGCTTTAGGATTTAAATTCTGGTCCTGTGCTTCTCTTTCCACTTTTCTTGCTCCAGAAGACTGCATGCACTCTT
>NW_008658895.1:4281-6275 GCF_000695815.1 Acanthisitta chloris
GTCCAAGGTAACAATTTAAGTGGAATGTTGTCTGAAACCTACGTGCAACCTGATCCACTCCTTTGGAAAGTGGAGCAGGCACTCCATTACCTGCATACAAAACTTAGTTGCTCACATTCAAACTTCAGCATCAGGACACAAAGACATGCCTTTGCAGCTGTCCTGGTTTTGTCTGGGATAGTTAATTTTCTTCTTAGTAGCTGCTAGAGTGCTGTAGTTTGGATTCAGTATGAGAAGAATGTGGATAACACACGGATGTTTTAGTTGCTGCTGAGCAGAGCTTACCTTAAATCAAGGACTATTCAGTGTCTCATGCTCTGCCAGCTAGCAGGTGCACAGGAAGCAGGGAGGAAGCATGGCCAGGACAGCTGACTCGAACTGGCCAAAGGGATCCACACATGAATCAATACTGAAGATCGTGTTCAGTATCTAAACTTGGGGAAGTGGCTGGGAGCTGCCAATCACTGCTCAACAAAGGGCTGATCATTTGTCAGCAGGTGGTGAGCAATTGTATTGTGCATCACTTTTTTCTCGTGTTTCATTACTCCTTTTCCTTTCCCTTCCTTTTCCTCTCCTTTCTTTTTCCCATTTTCCTTTCCTTTGTTTTCCTTTCCTTTTCCCCCTTTTCCTTATTATGTTTTACTTTATTTCTGTCCTTAAACTGCTCTTGTCTCAACCCATGGGTTTTACCTTTTTCTGATTCTCTTCCCCATTCCACCAGTGGAAGAGGGGAGTGTGTGGTACGTAGTTGTTGGCTGGAGTTAAACCACAACAGCAGAATTGAAGAAACTGCAGAGTCCTACCTTACATGACCTAATGTTGTCTGTCCTACCCTATGTTCAGATCCACTGATGATTAGGGAAATATGCCTGCACAGCCTGGAAAAACTAGTCCTTTAGCCCACGCTCAGCTCATTTTTTCCAAGTCTGTACTGCTAAATATCCTCTCTTTGGACAGTATTACAAACACAAGACTACCTGGGTAAATTTCTTCAAAAGGACTTTCAAAGCCAACCTCTATATAATTTAATCTGTCTGACGTCAGGCCCTGAGTGGTTACTGAATATAGGCCCCAAAATCTCTCAATTCCTTATCCAAAAGCAATAGATTACCAGCTCCCAAAATTAACTTGTCTTTTAGCTCATTAAGATGATCTGAAATTAAGGCATTCAGTAACAATACTGTGTGTGATACACGGTAAAAGCACTTTGGCTCTCAAAGTTCTCAGTAGATTAGAAACCATTGCCACAGCTAGTAATTACTAGCTGGTTTTAGCACAGTTTAGTAAAATGCTCTTAACAAACCTTTCCTGAATTTCCTTGATTAATGCAAGATGTAATGTCCTTGCAGTAGGAACTGAACAGTTCTTCACCAATAAATAGATGGGGGAAAGAAAATATAATGAAAGGTTCATGAGTTAAGGACCAGGAGAGATCACTTACTGAATACCATTATGGGCAAAACAGACTCAGCCTGGGGAAATTAGGTGATTTTATTACTAACAAAATCAGAGTCTAATCAACAGCTTTGCACTTTTAAGTAAGCCAGATGCAGAATGATTTGGGTCTTGTTTGTCTGTTGATGGTGTTCAGATACTTTGCATAAAATGCACCAGTGGTCCTCTTGTTATGACAAAAAGCCATAACTTTTAAGTCTTCTTTTTGTTCTGTGTGTGTTAGACTTTTCCAGGATGAATGTTGCTCTTTATAGACTTGGTATGTAGAGAAAGAAATATTTGGCCTTTCTATTGTGAAACAGTAAACTTGGTTTTGATGGACTAGACATTCTTTTCGGTGCATTTGGGCTAGAGTGTGGTTTGTCTTGATGCAACATGTTCTAATTTTCAGCAATTCTCAAGTGCTCAGCCCCGATTTCTTCAAAGGGAGTTTAGCACAATTGTTCTAGGCCTTCATTCACGTAAAAGAATGTCTTTAGACCAGCCTCACCCGTAATTTCCACAGCTTCGCTGCAACTGGTCACTAGTGGTGTTCTCCA
>NW_008658896.1:0-7270 GCF_000695815.1 Acanthisitta chloris
GCCCAGCACTGACCCCTGGGGAACATCCCTAGTGACCAACTGCCGAGTGGATGCGGCACCGTTCACCACCACTCTCTGGGCCATCAGCCAGTTCTTCACCCAGCAGAGAGTGCCCCTGTCCCAGCCATGGGCTGACAGCTTTTTCAGGAGTGTGCTGTGGGAGACAGAGTCACAGGCTTTGCTGAAGTCCAGGTAGACACATCCACAGCCTTCCCTGCATCCACCAAGTGCTCACCTGATCATAAAAGGAGATCTGGTTGGTCAGACAGGACCTGCCCTTCTTTTGCCTAGAACTAGCAAAAAAAAAAAAATAAATCTTGACTCTATATTGCTAGAAAATCATCTTTCTTCTTAAAAATGTAGATGAGTTTCATAAACTATGTTCTTACAAATTCTGTGCTTAAATACACAAGTAGTGGCCTAGATGACCTTTCAAGGTCACTTCAAACCCACTCTATTCTATGGTTCTGTAGGGATAACTCTCACATGGACTCAGCAGTGACAGGCACCCCAGCCTCAGTTCCTGACAGAAATCGTACCCTCTGCATGACCTGGTGTGGAAGGGCAAGGCTGGAGGGGTGGGGGGCACCTTGTCCTGTCAACCAGTCAGAACAGATCCCATGACAGGAAGAATGAGAATTATTTTAAACTAAAACAGTAGAGATTTAAATCAGATATTAGGAAGAAATTGTTTACTGTGAGGGTGGTGAGGCACTGGAACAGGTTTCCCAAAGAAGTTGTGGGTGCTTCATCCCTAGAAGTGTTCAAGGCCAGGTTTGATGGGGCTTTGAAAACTCTGGTCTGGTGGAAGGTGTCCCTGCCCACATCAGGGGGGTTTGAACTAGGTGATCTTTATGGTCCCTTCCAAGCCATCAGCCTAAACCTTTCTGTGATTCTATGGCCTCCGGTGCAATTGGTGCGGCGCAAGGTTATGGCTTCTGCCCAAAGCACTTCGACAGGAGCCGTGGCACCGGAGCTGCTGCTCTGTCCTGTCAGGAGTTATTGTGCTCCCTCCTGGTGAAGAGCATTGTGGGAAGGTGAAGGGAATGTTCTGGAGTTTGTAACTGGGTCACAGGCAGTCAACACCTTGTCTGAGAAGCAAATCTGCCTGGCCAAAGTTTCGGGCTGTGAACTGTGGTCTCTCAAATGAATTAAAACCATCACTGCTGAAATTGTCTGGAGACATATCCCTGTGTCACCATGCCCTTGATTCCTCTTAGTTCATCTCACTCACTTGATCATACGTTTAGCTCTGTTGGAATACAAATGAAGACACCGTCATTGCTCCAGCAGGCTCTGATTATCACTTGAAATTAAAAATCTGTGTTATTTTTAAATGCAAGTAAAATGCTTCATAACTTAAGAGCATTAGGATGCATAGTGTTTAGTTGCTTTGAAACAGATCTAATCATACAGAATAACATTAGTCTAGTCTTACAGTAGCACTAATTTCTGGTTTGCTACCGTGATAACTTGTACCAAATATTAGATTTAGTAGGATTATTTTCCATTAAAAATAATAAGTTGGAAGGAATTACTGAAGAATTTTCCATAGGCAATTTCAATTTTAAAAGAAAAGGTTTAAGAGCAAAATTAAATTTTCCATATAATTTTGGGTTAAATCATTTTATTTAAATCCTTATTCTATAAAGTGCAATTAAAGTACAATTTAAAGAGACATAAAACACTTCACTATGTTTTTATTTTGGCACTGATTTTTCTCCAATCTTTCTGCTTCCATGAAATATTACTTCCTTTGTTAATTTTTCTGAGAAGCAGGTGAAAGTCAATGAATTATAAAGTCTGCAGTAGAAGAATCAGTTCCCTCTTCCCATTGTTAAGGACAGGTTTGCTGGGAGGGCAACCACAAGGGACAACAGGATCCCTGCAACTTGGATAGGGCAATCCTTCCCCAGATGAGAAGAGTATTTCACACCTGGGCTTATAAGTATCATGTTTGTTAAGAATCACAGAACAAATCTACATTTCAATGATTAACTTGCCCAAGTATGTTCTTCTACAGATTCTCTCACAGACATGTGAAGAAAAGAACCAAAACCAGAAAAGTTCTACACCGAATTGTATCTATGTGGTTATTAGCAGACATTCATAAACTTTCAGGCTTTGCCATACAAACACTTGAAAAAAACCCCCACATACATGTAATGAAACTAAATAACTTGCCTGTGAAATCTCTCTTCTGTCAGAACCATCTTAATCTTCACGTAGTTAAAACATCACTAATTAACTAATCTGATTTCTAATCTCTTTTACTCCCTCTTGCTACCTTCCAGGACTCAAGGCAGCCCATTTCCTTGCCACTCTCCCTCCCCAGATGGGAGGAAATGTTTGATTCTTGTGGCATTCTGGTCATACTGTTTTGCCTCTGGCTTCCTGACAAAACAAATGAATTGCACTTTCAGGCTTCCAGAAAACCTGATTTTTTTTGTTGCTTTTGTTTAATTTTTTTCTAATTGGAAATGATGTTTTTCACACAATATTGTTTTCTATCAACAAAACAGCTATTTCCTTTCCTTCACTTCCCTTCCCTTTCCTGTGTTACAAAACACTTGAGGTACCCCACCATTTCCAATCTGAAATATTGTATGTTTTCTCTAAAAGAAAAGAAAATTAGTTTCTATATAGAAAAAAGGTAACAAATCTGACTTCAGGAGTTCTCCCATGGAAATTAACTTGTCCATGCCAATTTTCCCCTCTCCATTATTGAAGGGTCTATTCTTAGTACAAAGAATTGTTTAGCACAGAAGATGGGGAAAAAACACTACGGAGGAGGCACCACTTTCAGGTCTGATTTCGGAGTTGCAGATATAAATGATCTTCAGAAATACTTAAAATTTCTTTATTTTCCTTCCACTGGAGCTTTGTTCAACTAGTAAATGTAAAAATGCCACAATTTTGTCAAATCCAATATTTTTTTAAATCTTTTCATTCCTAAGAGGTACTCAAAGGCTCAAAGGGATATACTGGAGAAAATGAAACGGCTTTGTGTCTGGATTCGTTGGCATCTTTGTGTAAATGAGAAGTTAAAGTTATGTCTTAGAAACCCAGTACTGTGTAGTCAGTGTCTCCAATCATATGCCTCTCCTACCGTGTCTATAGTAACAACAACATAATATATCACAGGGAAATATGTCAACAAAAGATATTTAACTTGCCATTTAATGTCCCCTTTTGCTTGCAGTGAAAGGCCAGAAAAATACTAAGCAGCAGACTGTTGTAGGGCCTGTGTGACTATGGCAAAAGACACCCTCTCAGTAAAGGCAGATTACCAGGGCCTGCATGCATCATTTCAGTACCCAATAACTTTTGGGAATTTAGCTCAATTCTATATAAAAACATCTCATTAGGTGTTTTTATAAACACAACTTATTGCTTAGGCTTTACAAAATGAAAGGTGTCAGTCTTTAGTGACTTTCCTAGCACATGAGAAAATACTTACCTGTAGTGGTTTAGGCTTTCTTTCTTTCTTTCCTGGTTCCAGGGGTCTTGCACTGGGACTTAGGAAACAGACTAAGATCAGAACAAAAAAAAAAGCTATTTCTTAATAATATTTAAAGATGTAAAGTCTATTCCTTTGGCAGTTTCTTTCCTTGATGTATCTTGCTCCAGGCAAGACATTATGAACTTTGGTTTGCAGTTGTAAATAGTATACCAATGAAAATAACATATTCCAAGGACATGGAAGTTCATAAAACTAAATGATCAATTCAGATAACACGAATGAAGGCAGTAAGAATTTTGAGCAGGATTCATTTTATCACCTCTGTCATTGCACAGATCTGAACAGAATGGAAGCCTAGGTCATGGCAGATGACAGAAACTGCGTTTGCACTGTAAAATTATTTACAATGGAAATAGTAATTATTGTGACAAGAAAGTTTTCATTATTTAATGTCTCTGAAAACTACTGCAACAGCTGCAACTTGCCTTTTTCCTATGTAAAAAATATCTCAGATTTTGTGTCTTGGAATGTATCTATTCTTAAAAAGACTTAACTGATTATTTACTTATGCATTTAGTGCTTAGCAGATGTTGCTGGAAGTCAAGTTTGCTAAATGTTTTGCCAGTTGTAAAGGAAGCACCCCAATGACATATTAGATAAGGGTTTATCTGTACACATGCAACCTACCTTAAAACAAGTGATCAGCCCTCTCTTTCTCCCATTAGTAGTTTCTTGTTCACAGAGAAAGACAAGGACTTACTTCTGCCAACAAACTATATTAATTCTTTAAATCAAGGAGTTCTTTTTCTGAGGATTTAATGTTCAGCTCCTGAACTGATCCCTCACCAGATGGCCTGTGTGGGAATTTGCTTAGTGCGTGTTCCCACTGAGTTTTGTATATAATATTAGGAAGGGAAAAAATCCCACCATATCAAAAATATTTTTCTAGTATTTTTATATGAAATTGGCCACAGAATTGGATCCCCAGATCCAATACAAGTTCATAAATATATTTTACCTCCTCTTGGAGTCAGACACCTTGCTTGGAACAAGCGTTTTCTAGAAGCATAGTCCAGGTTTGTGGCCATTTCTAAGTGCAGGTTAATTTCTGTATGAAGCACCACCATATTCAGGAATATGTAAGGATTTATAAGAGTGCAAAATATTCTATCAGTTAATTATGCATAATTAATTCTCAGCAGAAAAAGCTTAAAGTGACAATGAAGAAAACATTTCCTATTGTATATTTAGCTATAATAATCTTAAGAGAATATAGAATATATGCCAATTATTCTTCTTTATGAGACATTTAAATAGCTGTTGTAGGTCTGTGCATAAATAAAGCAATAATCATTCTTTAATGTTTGACATGGTTGAGACAATAATATAGATTTCCTATGTTAGCGACAAAGACAGTAACTCTTTGAGCAAACTTGGTTCAAATCGTTACTGTTATTCTGTTTGTGTTCATATATAATACACATTGACTGAAATCAAGGTTGGTAGTGGGAAACCAGAGTGCATTATTGACTGCTGAAGGTCACTTTGTTGATCACCTGGGCCACAGTTTTTTGATCCCCCAACTTCCCTCCCTTCCAGTTAAATTGTTTGATTTCTACCAGTTTTCTTTTTCCTTCTGTAATTTTTTTCACCGGTTTTGTTGACTGTAGTTCAGTTTATTATAATTTAGATCACAGTGTTGTCATTAAACTGAAGAAGTTTGCAAGTAATAAAATTTGTCATCTTGAACAGAATATGCCAAACCTTTCTGCACTATTTGCATTTTCAGCTTCTTTTATTCATATTAATTTTTTCTTAGATTTTTGTTGGAAGAAGTCCAAATGCATGTGTCCATGCTTCAGAATGGCCTTTAGAACGTGTTCCTCTGACTACATGTGTCTCAGCACACATTTGGTGACTCTCAGAGGCACCAGGGACTTTGCCAGTGACATTGCTAGAATCTATATCATATATCACAAACCAGATCCAAACTATGGATAACAAAGCACCCAGAACAAGCCAAGCAGCAAGACAGAAAACCTATGTGTACACCACAGAGCGTGTTATGGCTCAGAGCATTACTTGAAAGAAATGACACAATGCTATTTTCATGTTATCAGACTCTATTAAATTCCTTGACTTTACTTTTCTTGCTGTGTATCCTGCAGACAAGAACTTTAAAAGACTTTTGAAGAATTCCTTCACCCTGTTACTAATATTTTCTAATCATCTCTTAGGTCTCTCTTCCTAGAGACAGATTTTTTTCCTGCTTGTTACCTTGGAGGCATATGAGAATGGGATAAGGAATCAGAGCAGATCGATTTCCTGAGCCGCAGGTTGTGACTTTGTTTAACATTGTTTTTTCTTGTGTTTATACTTCTGGCATTCTACTCAGAACATTGACAAGAGTTTTAAAGTAGAAGTGGAAAAAAAGATGAAACAGTTTCACTATATTTTCTTCAAAATTAGGTATTCTTCAAATAGACAAGCTTTAGCTCTCTAGCTGTAGAAAATAATGCTGAAAGGAGTGAAATTTATTTGGTGGTATATAGCCAGGGAGACCCATTGCCTTAACTGAGGAGGTGTAAGCCAATCAGCCAGCTTTACAGACTCAAGCACAGCTCTGTCCTAAATGGATTGTCCAGCAAAGCTGATTGTCAGACTTCTCTGCTTGGAGCCTTCTGCTCTCCCTGCAGCTGTCTGGACCCCATACATTGTGCTGTGGAAAGTATCAGACTAAAAGCACCAATAGGATAATTTTTTCAGGCTTTAAAGATCACTTTTGTACCCAAAGGTTTGAATTTAACTAAGGTCTGATACACAAAAAACAATGTTTGTAGAAATACAATATTCTTCATTAGTATCTTTTTTATAGTGCCAAGCCAGATTTAAAGGATTACTGTGAATCTATTACTTTTAATACCAATCTTTAAGATTTAAGATTTAAGAGTATTCATTTAATGCAAAGTAATAGAAAATACCAATGTAATCTTCACAGCATATTAAACTCGCTAGAATGCAGAGTTGTGGTGTAATCTGCGTTTTAAACTAAACATAGAGAGTATGTTCCTTTTTTCCCCCTTTAACAACTAGGTAGTGCAATGACATATCATGTATACTAATGAAAGTTGGTTTATAGCACTTGGCATTTTGGAAATGTTTATAACAGGTCTTAATAGGATTTAAATATTTTAAGATAAGAGTAAAGAACAAGACTGCATTATCAGAGGTAAGCTGTTAGAATCTTTAAGAGTATTTTCATGTTGCAAGGTTTTCAATAATAGATTAGTGTCTAAGAAGCAAGGAACTTAGAGAGGTATTGCATGTTTCATTTGCTACAGTGGGCATGTGACATAGGGATGTCTCTACTTTGAGTGTAATCTTGGTTTCAAGCGAAGTCTCTCCTCTGCCAAGTCATAGGCAGCTCTCTCTAAAGGTGTTGCAAAGTATAAGTTATGCTAAAGATCCTGAAGTTTTCAGGGTTAATTCATATTGCCTCAAAAGCCATGCTTTAATCTGAAGAATAGGATACAGTGCTTTGAATCACAATTGCCCAAATTCAGTGATTTTATTTTCAAAAATAAAGAGATACTTTTGATATTGGGCCAGTAAAGAGCTTTTTTCTCCTTAAGATATTACTTATCAGTAGAGTTGGAGCTTTTAATTTTAATTACATTTTTTTTTCTTACTTCTTTACTTCTGGATGGCTAGTTCTGTGTTGTTTATTCATACATTTCATGTTGTTTTTTGCTCACCTCTTAAATGTTTATCATATCACTCTACATTCAGTGTAGATCTTAGAGAAGG